>NC_071255.1:28810189-29005189 GCF_023375685.1 Ictalurus furcatus | reverse complement strand
GTTCAGCCTCACATCTCCACAACAATAATAAAAAATAATAATCCGACGGCCTACACTTCTCTGTAAAAAAAAAAAAACATCTTCTAGTCAGACAGAAACGAGAACAAATTGTACGGTTGTCTGATTCTGTGATTTGTATTTATTTTTCCGTCAGAAGCCGTCACACTTCTGCTGCGCGTCTTTCACACAACACCGAACATGAACTCCGTCCTACAAAGACGCTATAATAAAGCTGCGTCACGGAGAATTAGCTTTCATTCGCAGCATTGTAATAAGGCACGCAGGAATAAAAGCAAACTGGCCTACACGCTTTTAAATAAAACCCGCTCAGCTTGCGAATCGGTCCGTGTCTTGGATCCGCGTCCTCACACTTCCTTTCGTGAAAACGACGCTGAAGAAGGAGGGTCTAATTAAGAGTAACGATTACCTCGGCTTCGGTCACAGAGAAACCGTGCCGTCTGGCTGAATACGGAGCAACAGCTCGGGAAAAGAGAGAGCGGCTTAATTAACATCTGTTGAGCATTCCCACACACAAACATACACGTATACAGACGGAGCATCCTACAAAGACGGTGTTAGCCAAATCTTTTAGTCTTTCACGGAGGAAATGATCTGCAGCAGTCTCAAGGTCTTTAATGATATCTATATGCAGCTCTGGAATCCGTTCAACTCGAGAAGCACAGTGGATAAAAGCCGTGGAGTTAAGGTGATCCGGTCTGTGACGATCAAGCGATCTCCTCCAGATCTCTTAATTAGAGTGTGTTTCAATCAGTACGTTTACATGGACAACGATAATCCGATATTAAGACGATACTCTGATTAAGAAACTAGCATGTAAACAGCGGTTATTGATGGCCTTAATCTGACTAAAGTCATACTCGAAGTAAACACAAATGGAATTGAGATGTGTGGAGTATTCCTGTTTTAGTCGCATTATCGAAGTGCATTACAGACATGTACACACCTTAATCACACTATTAACGTTGTGTGGGAGTTTTCACCGCATTTTGTGACAGGACACGTGCACACACGGCAGCGCTCAACCGTTTGACGGCAAACAAGAGATCACGGCTGCGTCCCAAACCGCATACCTACCTACTACAGTATATAGTAGGTGAAATACATGTTTTTCGGCTACCGTATTTTAGGTAAGTATGAAGTTTGGGACGCAGCCCACGGCTTCAATCAGTCGTCTATTAGCATGTATAGCATGACAAATAATTAACCGCATTTGAAGCTTTCATAAAATTAAAAATGAAACACCCAAAACTGTATACGGTACCATAACGAAGAGCAACTGTATGTTGATACGTGAAATTCTGGAGGGACAGCGGACGGCGTGGCGTGGGGACGTAATGACGTGTGCTATTAATTGATCTTTGCGACATGCTCAGGCAAATCTGTATATGTAAACACGGAGATGGTATTCGGTACACATGGTGCCCATCTGCGCTGTGCTGGGAATCGCTTCCTCCTAACCCCGGCTGGTTTATTTTTCAGAAGTGGAGTCGTCATGATGTTTGCAGACACAGCGTTCATTTCCGGTTATGTACTGTTTCTCAATGCAATTTATCACACGAAGTTTCGTCACTTTTTAATCCTCGGAGTCTAGACAGCCGTCTTTAAGATCTCGTTTCAGATCTCTGGAAGATCAGCCCTAAACGTAGAGGAGGTAAACAGTCACACGGACAGCCAGTCAGGCGTGACTCATGACTCATGTGTGTCCTGAAAGCCAGCAGTGGAGTCATCCTTCTGCACAACTGTGAACATTTACAGGATCTCCATGACCTCTTCTGGAGAAAAACTTGGATATAAGCTTGTACTTTGTTTTTGATAAAACTAGGAAATACATTATTCCAAAGACAATTTATCTGATTTAGTTTATATGGATATTATTTATTCACATACCTGATCTTAACACTGAAGCTCTTAGAGTCATTGACTATGTTTACATGGACAACAATAATCCGATATTAACCCAATTAAGACAATACTCTGATTAAGAAACTAGCATGTAAACAGCTATTTTTTATTACCTTAATCCGATTAAAGTCATACTCGATGTAAACACAAATGGAATTAAGACATGTGGAGTATTCCTATACAGACATGTACACACCTTAATCACACTATTAAAGTCGTGTGAGAGTTTGCACCGCATTTTGTGACAGGACACGTACACACACGGCAGCGCTCAACCGTTCGACGGCAAACAAGAGAGCACGGCTGTGTCCGCAAAAACCGCGTACTTACCTACTACAGTATATAGTAAGAGAAATACATGTATCTCAGCTACTATACAGTAGGTAAGCACGTGGTTTTGGACGCAGCCCACGGCTTCAAGCAGTCGTCTATTAGCACGTATAGCATGACAAATAATTAACTGCACTTGAAGCTTTCGTAAAATTAAAAATGAAACACCCGAAACTGTATACGGTACCATAACGAAGACCAACTGTATGTCGATACGTGAAATTCTGGAGGGACGGCGTGGCGTGGAGACATAATGTCGTGTGATGTTAATCGATCTATGTTCTATAATGTAAAACAGGAACATGAAAGGAATATTCCAAAAGCAACTCATGTAAACACCTTAATCACAATATTGTCTTATTCAGAATAAGGTCAGTAATTAGATTACTGCTGCCCATGTAAACATAGTCAGTGGAGAAAATGAGGGGGAAAAAAAAATTGTTTTTAACAAGAAATGTAAATTGGAAGTAAAAATCTGGCCACACTTTCACACACCAATAGGAATTCACCACAGACACAGACCTGAACAGACAGACACCCTAAGGAACGCTTCTCAGTTTCAGTATGAGCTAAATAAATGGTTTCATTAGTTCGGGCAGACTCGCAGACACTCCTGCTGCAACCCATCTCGTGTGTGAATGGGACGCAGCCTGCGTTCACGCCAGGGGAACACACACTAACTGGAACAGCCAGGTAGTCATCTTTACCGAAAAACTTTTTTTTAAGCCTTTCTTCAACCTACATGCACATTTGACGCTTTTCATAATTTCGCACTGAAATGCTAAATGCTCCGCGAGCAAGCAGGTGCTGAGCCGTTACCTTGTGTTCCTACGATCTCCATGTGCAGATGAGCCAGGCCGCTAGCGGTAGACAGGGACAGCTTGATCATGCCTTCCACGGTCACTGTGTATCTGTTCAAGTAGTCAAACAGGGAGCCGTGCTCGTGGTAATCCGACACCAACCACAGCTGGGTCCATGTTCCATTATCTAAAAGAGGAAAACAAGTAACCGAGACAGGGTGAGACTATACATTCTGACCTTTTGCTCAATCCAATTAGATGAAAGTTTATTTGTATAGCGCTTTTAACGAGAGACGCTGTCCCAGAGCAGCTTTACAGAAATCCAGGTCTAGATCTAGATCCATAATGAGCAAGCCAGAGGCAAGGAAAAAAACTCCCTGAGACAGGAACCTCAAACGGGAACTCATTCTTTTCTGGGTAAGAATGGAGAGTGGGATTATAAGTCATTACAGTATACAATTATATAGAGAATAGGCACACACACACACACAAAAAAAAGAGTATGCATTCATGCATTACTGTAAATAAGGCTAAAAATCATTCAGACATATAAGATGAAATCTACATCATATTTTCTATTTATTAAAGAATAACGTCATATGTTTTATCAATTTATAGTTAGATTTAATGTTAAAACACATCATCACTTACACTATGTAGCCAAAAGTTTGTGGACACCTGACCATCACAGCCGTATGCGCACTTTTCCCGAACTGTTGCCACAAAGTTGGAAGCACACATTTGACTAGGATGTCTTGGTCTGCATTGGTTTTATAATTTCCCTTCACTAGAACTAAGAGGCTCAAACGTGTTCCAGCATGACGAGGCCCCTGTTCACAAAGCGAGCTCCATGACGACATGGGTTGTGAGGATTAGAGAGGAAGAACTCGGGTGTCCTGCACAGAACCCTGACCTCAACCACACTGAACACTTTTGGGATTAATTGAAATGCCAACTGTGTGCCAGGCCTCCTCATCCAACATCAGTGCCTGACCTCACTAACGCTCTTGTGGCTGAATGAACCCAAATCCCCACAGCCACGCTCCAAAAATCTAGTGGAAAGCCTTCACAGAAGAGTGGAGGTTATTATAACAGCAAAGAGGGAGTACATCTGAAATGAGATGTTTAGGGCTGCAACTAACGATTATTTTCATAATCGAATAGTTGGCCGATTATTTTTCCCGATTAATCGATTAATTGGTTTGGGGCGGGGCAAACTTCCAGGACCATTTTTTCATTCGTCAAGCTGCTGTGGGTGTCTGGAAGTGTTTTATTGTTGTAATTTCATTTTGACTGTAAACCTCCGTGTTACTGTTTGAGATTAAGACATACTTATGAGTCTCAGATGAATACTGTAAACAGGAAACTCTGTTTCTGTTCGCCTCTCTTAGTCTGATCTTCCTCTCTCGTTTCCATCGATTGATAATACACAGGCATATTGTTTTATCGAAAGACATAGATATTCATACGCACTTTGCAACTGCACTAGCAATGATCCACATTCAAATGAGAACAGATTAAACTGGGGTGAGTGGACTAAGTGTGAGCACAATAGACTAATGGACAGAGTAAATAAGACCTTTGCTCACAGCTCCATGCAATTCCAGATGGCCGGTGAAATCTCAGAGCAGCTGCTCCGACTCCTAGCGCTGCCCTTTTCCTATATAAATACTTACTCTCTTACACACACACACACACACATACACACACACACAACACACATGCTTTCATTCTTCTCAATATTCACATCCAAACTTTCAGACAAATCCGAACCAAAATAAACAGCGTGTTTTTCAGTAAACATCGCTCTTTCAGGAAAACAGCTCTTATTTAAAACCTGTTCTCACGAAAGACTAGACTAGACATGATGTCAAAGCTAACAAACCTTCTGGCTCATTCATACTTAAACTCACACATGAAACAGTCAGCCCAAAAAAAAAAAATCCTTCATCCTGTTTCAGCTCTAACACAAGCACTAATTGGATGGTCCTGCAGCTGCAGCTACGCACGTAATCCGACGTCGCTAGCTTTATCAGATACCTGACTTTCTTCAGTTTACTGTTTATGTCAACGTTACCTTTTATTCCCAACATGACCTCAGTTACCATCAGACGGAGGCGTAATCATCACGTGACTGAGGAAGAAAAGTCCTCTAGGCAGGGAATCATTTTATTTTAAACACCACGCAGATCAAACAGTGATGCATGAGCACAAAGTTGTGTTTATATCCAAAATGCTCCACAGTGTGTAAGGGGCAGGGGAAACTGATGCAAGTTGCATAAAAGGTTTAGTTTAATTTAAGTTTATTGTCATTATATGTTGTATTTGCACACTTGCAGTGTAACTTCTGTCAAAAAAATGGTACTGAAAGTTCGCCCCCATCCGATTAATCGGAAAAAAAAAAAAAAAACGGAAAAAATGAATAAATAAATCGCCGACCTAATTGATTATGAAAATAATCGTTAGTTGCAGCTCAGTAAAACGAAGAGCACAACTAAACTAAATATATACACGGTGGACTGAGAAAACCCGTCCAAGTCAAATGAACTCTGGTAAACAACAAAAAAAAAATGACAAAAAATGTTGATGTTGCAATGTTTGGATTAACTTTCTAAACTTGTCTTGGCTTTCTCAAACCATCAGGTGCCATAGCCAATCAAACATGAGCCTAACAGATTCAATTTGGAAATGGTTCCAAAAATGAACAAATCTGACTGAATGGATGATTTTTCCAGCAGCTATAATAAAGCAAACTGTGATTAGTGGATTAAAGAAAAATGTTCCAGTTAGGCCTGTGAGATTGTGCGTAATACGCCATTGTCCTTTTGTGCTCCTTAACTCTCAGATAGCGAGCGTGCCTGTTGGAGGAGTGTAGGCTGCGGACTTGCTGAGGAAGGAAGACGGCTGTAGCTGCTCGTCACTAGCATTGGGGTTTAGGTTTTTTAATTAATTTCACGTCGGGAACGCTTGCTTGACTGAAGTCGGATTATTATCGAGTTACGAGCTGTAAGTAAGCAGGTTATTAAACTGAAATAAGGTTATATGAACCGTGTGTGCATGTGCTCTGTGGTGAACAGCAGTGGAGAGAGTCGCTCTGCTGTGAATTCAGACAACACAAGCTGTTAAGGTTTGTAAAGAACGACAAAACAGGTGAGAAGGAAGCATGACAGCCATCAGGACAGTTGCAATTTTATTTTCCTTTGTAAATGGTCAAATTCATCCATCCATCCATCCATCCATCCATCCATCCATCTGCTTATCCTACACAGGGACGTGGGGGAGCCTGGGGCTATTCTAGAGACCTCGGTGGACACAACCCGGGGGACACCCTGGACGGGGTGCCAACCCATCGCAAGGGTGCAATCGAGCGCAAATTCACACACCCAGAACAATTTAGAGATGCCGATCAGCCTACAATGCATGTCTTTGGACTGGGGAGGAAACTGGAGAACCCGGAGGAAACCCCCGAAGCACAGGGAGAACATGCAAACTCCACGCACGCAGGGCAGAGGCGGGAATTGAACTCCCAGCTCTGGAGGTGCGAGGCAAACGTGCCATATTCATCATATTTTTATATTCTATTTATTACATTTTAAATGGCATTGAAATTAAATCAATAAACAGCTGTAATGTTTAGACAGTCAGTGTACCGACGCCTTTCAGTGGAATTAGAACTGAATATTTAAAAGCTATTTTCTCGCTTTTCAGTTGTTTTAGGCGACCAGGTCTTTCCCAGCGCGCCACACATATATCTCTAGGCAACCAGACTGTTTCCACATTATCAGTCCAGGTTGCAGTATTTGATATCAAGGCTGTACAGATGTACATTTCCATGCTCTTCAAAGCAGCCCCACATGCAACTATGTCGTCAAAGAACATCTTTGATTTTGCCACAACATTGTGGTTATCAAAAGTCCTTTGGTCCAGCCTGGAGCAGAAAGATATAGCCTCAGCTGGAAGTGACAACGTGACGTACTGACCTTTATTATCAGCAGCGATGAAGCCCAGGATGTTTTCGTGACGCAGCATGACCGTCTGATAGATCTCAGCCTCGCGGAACCAGGAGCGCTCCTCACGAGAGGAGAAGATCTTCACCGCCACTTCCTCTCCTCTCCACTTTCCTCTCCACACCTCCCCAAAGCGGCCTTTCCCGATGCTCTCCTGCAGGATGATGGTCCTGGCGATGGTCCTCTGCACCAGCAATGGGAGACCTGAGACACAAAGGAAGGCAAACAGAGAATGTGAACCCTAGGAACCTAGTCAGCAATTCATGTCTGTGCTCATTATTTTTAAGGCCGACAAGCAAGAAGAAAAAACATGTATAAGACACTAGTGCTCGGACCCCTAATAATGACCTCAATGGCCAGATTTATTGTGAGTCAGAATTAGAAAGACAGGCTATGAGGAGCCAAGTGATATGCAGATTGCAGATCTGCAGATTATCACAACACAGACAGAGCAGAGGGGGTCAACATGACCCGATCCATGCTCAGCCATCAGCTGTCATTCCAGTCATTCTTAACAGGTGAAATCGTAGGCCCTAAGGATTCTTGGCAACACTTTATTTGAAGCGTACCTTTATAACACATTCATAAGCAATTCAAAATAAAAACAGTGCTGGAGAATTTATGAGACACTTATGCTATAACATCGGACGTTTTATGCAACTTTATCTCTACATGGAAGAGAGAACAACCACCACCAGTTATTATCATGACTACGATATTACAGTATCGTAATTATACGTTTTATAGGCGGACGGGATTCAAAGCTGAGTCCATTTTCTATTCAAATGATCACTGAGCCACATTAAAATACAGCTTGCAATTTATGAAGCGCCATATTCCAGCCAAATGAATGATTTTAATGCCCTCAAACTCAAGTGTAAAACTCAAACGTACATTTACGAAGCACTATGTGTACGTTCTCAAAACTTTCCACTTTCTCAAAGTGTCCTGAATGTACTATTAGTAAAATAAAAAAATAACGTGCAAGATGTGATTTTTTTAAAAAATGACAGTATAACTGCATCTCAGGCAGACATAACGATAATTGATTGCTGCTGGTCTCTCTTCCATTAAAGACAAAGTTACATAGAACCTCAAGCATCATCCATCCATCCATTTTCCGTACCGCTTATCCTACACAGCGTCTCAGGGGAGACTGGAGCCTATCCCAGGGAACCTGGCGCACAAGGCGGGGAACGCCCTGGATGGAGTACCAAGCCATTGCAGGACACAATCGCACACACATTCATACACTACAGATATGTTGGAAATGGCAATCAGCGTACAATGCATGTCTTTGGACTGAGGGAGGAAACCGGAGTACCCGGAGCAAACATTCAAACTCCGCGTACATAAGGTGGAGGTGGGATTCAGGCCCAGTATCATCTTCCACCTTTTAACATAAGCTATAGTTACAGATGTAGGAATAGTATAATTAACTGCATTAATAATTATGTCAATGGAACGATCCTAACAAGGACAGTAAGACAAACGTCTGTGTGTGTGTGTGTGTTTGTGTGGACTACACAGCGCTACTCATGTACACATTATAGGGATTTAGCATCTACTAACTTCCAAACATTGTAGTAAGTACTAGCTTTACTTTATCAAGGGTATGTTTAACATCTCCAAACAGAGAGCCTGTAATAGAAACTATATTATATTATATTTTGTCTTCATTTCTGTAATCCACACTGCACAAGCTTATGAACGTGCCACTAAATCACTGAAACAGGTGTCATCCAAAACCTAAACGTTTAATAGTATCCACCATGATATTTAATGGCAGTAAACCGCATCCTGTTCATTTGGCTGTTCAAATCAAATGCGCAGCCAGTTTCAATGATGAGCACCGATTCGTTTCACGATCATTCTCAAAATATTATAATTTTTTAAAATATTGCACAAATCTCTAATCTTCTATAATAATGTTGTTCAATCCAGTGTTCTTGTGTTGTGCTCGTATTTAATTACATATACATTAACATTTATAGCATTTGGCAGATACTCTTATCCAGAGCGACTTACATTTATCTCATTTATAAAATGGAGAAATTGAGGATTAAGGGCCTTGCCCAAGGGCCCAACTGTGGTAGCTTGGCAGTGCTGGGGCTTGAACTTCTGCCTGTCTGATCAGTAATCCAGAGCCTTTAACCACTGAGCCACCACTGTTACTTACTTCCATCTGAAACCAAGTCATCTACACAAGGACGTCTAGAGCTGTATTGTCCTTTGTAATAGGTGCAACTATTCAGAATGTGTACAGTCGTTTCTTTCAGGCGCCTGGAATGTAGAATACAATAGAGGCTGTGTTGCGATGGACACCGGGTTGCCAAGTGTTACTTTGCTGGCAGAAATTGTAGACATAAAGATGAGAACATATTTGCAGACTCTCTGAGCACTAGGTTTCCTTGTAACTGAAGACGTGTCCTTTGGTTTGCATGTTGCAATGTATCAAATTTAGAACGATGATTCTTGCAGAATTCAATCGAAATTCCCGGTGGGTGTCGTCCTTTTCATGTACTTCCCGTGTATATATAAGCTGATATTACTGCACTTTTCGAGCTCACCCAGTAAAACAGTAAAAGGTAAATGGTCTGAACTTATTTAGTGGTTCTTTAACCTTAGCGGTTCTACAAAGCGACACACACACACACCCATTCACACACAGAGACCAATGGTAGCAGAGCTGCCATGCAAGGCGCTAGCTTGCCATCGGGAGCAACTTGGGGTTCAGTGTCTTGCCCAAGGACACTTTGGCGTGTGGAGTCATGTGGGCCGGGAATCAAACCACCAACCCTATGCTTAGTGGACAACCCGCTCTACTACCTGAGCCACAACCCCCTTAGTACACTGGAGCAACGACATAAATCAGTAACATCCATCTGGTTTGATCATGCACCAAGCTCCTTCAGCTAATGCCAAACTTTCTGTGTTCTATCAGCTAAATATTTAGCATTTTCTTTAGCAGACGGTAGCAGTATAATCTCCTTTTCAGTTCGTGACCTTCTTACAGGCACGTGAAGTATGAACATGAGTTAGGGATGGACAGAATGAAAAGAGGAGATAGATGGAGGAAATACATGAGGTGAGTCAGATTCTCCAAAACAGAACGATGGCCTGAGAGTTGAGAGAAGCACAGAGTAAGTACGGTCTCCAGAGTCTGCAACCCTTCATAATGACGAACACAAACGTGCTCATGAGACATTTCTCATAGAATTGATGGCTCTATTGGCAGAACAGCCAGTTCTGTGGAGAAAAACAAAGTACCATATTTAAGGTACTAAACTAGATGGGGCACGCTGCGATAGGGAAACCTGTAATCAATGGCAGGGTGGTGTGATGCAATCGACGCAATGTAGAGTTACTGTCACCACCATGGGGTGGATTATTTCCCTGTAATAGTTATTTGCCAACTATTACAACTTCTTATTTATCAATGAACAATAAGTCATGATTTTTAGCCACTAATAGTTACTTTTAATTTTATGGAAAGTCACAGAGTCAAGTTAAAGCTAAGTTTTTTCATGATATTATGTACTGTAGATGATGAGATATTGAAAGTCTTCGCAATTTTACGTTGAGGAACATTATTCTGATTTTGTTCCACAAATTGTAGATGCAGTTTTTCGCAGATCGGTGAACCTCTGCCCATCTTTACTTCTGAAAGACTCTGCCTCTCTAAGATACTCTTTTTATACCCAATCACATTACTGACCGTTTACCAATTAACCTCCAGCTATTTCTTTTTACTAACACTTACTTTTCCAGCCTTTTGTTGCCCCCGTCCCAACTTTCCTGAGACGTGTTGCGGCCATCGAATTCAAAATCACCTTTTTTTTTATTTTTATTAAAATGGTACGTTTCCTCAGTTCAAACATTTAATATGTTTTCTACGTTCTATTGTGAATAACATGTAGGTTCATTAGATTCGTAAATCATTGCATTCTGTATTTATTTACATTTCACACCGCGTCCCAACTTTTTTGGAATTGGGGTTAGTACTACTTGTGCCTATCAGCTCACCTTTTCACAGAAATCCTTCATGTGATTTGAACACGACACATTCTGGGCCGGGATTCAGATATTCCTGGGTGTGCTTTTGTTGCTGAGCCATGCTGTTTGGTGTTATAAAACCAGCATGGCATTGTGTGTTGTCTCTGAATACACCGATGCAGACAAAACACACACGTGCACAGTAAAAACCAGACAAAACACAAAGACAAACAAACAGGATAAAAGGAGATTTGGCTGTGTAAATCGGGCTTGTGCTGTACTGAGAGTTTGTTAGTAAATATACATTGGTTTATTCCTCACATCTGATAAGGTTTCGAGATGAGAGGTTAATGGAGTGCCGTATGAAAGCTTGCGCAGGAAATGCTAGCTCTTTTACTCTCACTGCTCTTTCCAATACTGCCTGAGACACAGAGAGACCAGTAAAGGTGCTGAGCACAGCAATCCACACACACACACACACACACACTATTGTACTTTCCTCTAAAATCTTTCATTGCTGTATTACACATGATATATTACTACATTTATTTATCTAATCCTAACCTAAGGAAATCTGTCGGTTCTTTCAGTTCTACAAACAAAAGCCGTATTTTGTGGGTGAAAAGGATCCTCTCGGGGACGTTCCCAAATAATCAGTCAAACACAACACAACAGCACACTTGCACTCTCACACAGAAAGAGATACGTGCACAAAACAAGGAGTTCAAAGAAACCCACAGACCGGCGGAGACAGACAGGAATACTAGGCCTGTAAACAAAGGCGTGACAGAAAGGCAGGTAGTCGCTCGTGTCAGCAGGTAATTACAGGAGAGATTATCAGACAATAAAAAGTCGTGTCTCGGAGACGCTCGGCCTCAGGCAGAAAGAGATGCTGAGCGTGTGAAGAGAGAAGTGTGTGAAGGGTGCGCACCAGAACCCGATCCGGATGTAGTCATGTCGTAGATGAGGTCTTTGAGCGTGGTGCCCACGGTGATGAACGGGTGGTCCATGGATGGGTCTTCCTCGTTAGGCACGCGGTGATGGATGACCGAGCGGCTGTGGCACACGTAGAACACAGTGACCAGCACGAAGCAGAGCAGGCACACGGGCCCAGCGATCACAGCAGCGAGAGCCACAGGACCCAGTGAGGGAGGCTTCTCTACCGGCACTGAGAGAGAGAGACAGAGAGAGAGACAGAGAGAGAGAGAGAGAGAGAGAGAGAGAGAGAGAGAGAGACAGAGAGACAGACAGAGAGAGCGAGAGAGACAGACCGAGAGAGAGAGAGACAGACACAGAGAGAGACAGATGGAGAGAGTGAGACAGGGACAGACAGAGCGAGAGAAAGAGAGAGAGAGACAGACAGAGAGAGAGAGAGAGAGAGAGAGACAGAGAAAGGTTAACATTTTTATTATTACTACAGAAATTACTTGCAGTTCAAATGAAACCTATAGAACTTTTTCATTAAAAATTATTTGGCAATATTGTATTTGTTCTAGTCAATCCACTCACCTGTCACAGAGAGCAGAGAGGGGAAGGAAATAACAACAATAACCCGTAATATTACCACATTTTAACCTGCCGCTTTTTATTTAAGATGGCTGCCATGCAACAATAAAAAAGGCACTCCTTCGTGGGTTTGTTTTTTTTTTCTTTCAACCAAAGCCGCTTGTTTTATTTTATGTCATATTGTCTCACATGGCAAAAGCTCATGAATTCCCAAGTCAAATTTCAGCAGAATAAAGTGGCACGAATCGAAAGGAACTGCTACCGGATGCAAATACGCGTCTTTAAGGGATTACGTTTCCTGTCGGGGCATTGAACAGTGCAGTTTTACAGGCGGCCTGTGTATTGCTTTAGGAAGTCAAAACTAGTCAGTGCTAAGGTTAAACCATAGATGTTGTGCTCTGAGCTCTGAGACAGAGGCAGAGAGAGAGAAAACAAAACAAAGGCAGCGAGAACGACAGAAAGAAAAGCGTGTGAGAGAAAGAGCGAGAGATTATCAACGCATCAATTCAATTCAGTTTATGAAGTGCTTTTAACAATGGACGCTGACTGCGTTTACATGCACATCAAAGTCCGTTTCAGGTCTATATTCGGGTCGCAGCCATATTCCCAATACGATGTTTATATGCGAGCAGGCGTCGGAATATTCCTGTATACACGGTTGCCGTAAGTCCGCAGATCTACACATGTGCTTTTTCTTTCCCGCTGTTATTTCCCGGGAGATTCGAGATTCTGCCCATGCTACCCACAATTCCTTGCTTACTTAGCGTGCGCGTATATCTCCTTTCAGTGGATTTTCTGAATAAGGTATTTACATGCAACGAATTTCTAATTAAAACAGACATATTCCAGTGGTGGGAATCAGAATTTGGGGAATCAAAGTATCGTCATAATCTGAATCGGGCGATGTCTGCATGACTCAATACTAAGTAGAATATCACCAAATTCTGATTAATATCAGAACACTGGCGTGCATGTAAACATAGTCACTGTCACAAAGCAGATCCAGAGATAAAGTTTAAAGTAAATTATTTTTCACATTTATCTCTAATGAGCAAGCCAGAGGTGACGAGGCAAGGAAAAACTGAGACTACATGAGGAAGAAACATTGAGAAGAACCAGACTCAAAAGGGACACCCATCCTCATCTAAGTGACGCCGGATAGTGCGATTATAATTCATTTCACTTCTATAACTGTATACTATAAACTGAAGTTATCAACTGTGCAATGATGGAGACTTGAGTGTAAACTGTTCTTAGCAACTGCCGTCCTCAGGCTATCCAAGAAAGAACATCCACAGGCATCGTTAAAGAAAAAGAAAACATTTCTAAAACATTCTTGAGCCTGTGGAATTACCCAATCATCTGTGCAGAATAATATTCACTTCTGCTACTCAGTGACAAGGACATGTTTGCACCATCCTCAATAAAGCCTTTATACAAAAATGATCTGGGGATGATTAGGGAAGGTCAGCGTACTTTTCGTATAAAGCTCACAGCAATGTCCTTTCCGTCAATAATAAAATGAAGACAGTGAGACACTCTGTACGTTTACATGGGCAGCAGTAATCTAATTATTGAGCTAATTCTGAATAAGACAATATTGTGATTAAGGTGTTTACATGAGTTGCTTTTGGAATATTCCTTTCATGTTCCTGTTTCACATTATAGAACATAGATCGATTAACATCACACGACATTACGTCCACGCCACGCCGTCCCTCCAGAATTTCACGTATCGACATACAGTTGGTCTTCGTTATGGTACCGTATACAGTTTCGGGTGTTTCATTTTTAATTTTACGAAAGCTTCAAGTGCAGTTAATTATTTGTCATGCTATACGTGCTAATAGACGACTGCTTGAAGCCGTGGGCTGCGTCCAAAACCACGTGCTTACCTACTGTATAGTAGCTGAGATACATGTATTTCTCTTACTATATACTGTAGTAGGTAAGTACGCGGTTTTTGCGGACACAGCCGTGCTCTCTTGTTTGCCGTCGAACGGTTGAGCGCTGCCGTGTGTGTACGTGTCCTGTCACAAAATGCGGTGAAAACTCTCACACGACTTTAATAGTGTGATTAAGGTGTGTACATGTCTGTATAGGAATACTCCACACGTCTTAATTCCATTTGTGTTTACATCGAGTATGACTTTACTCGGATTAAGGTAATAAAAAATAGCTGTTTACATGCTAGTTTCTTAATCAGAGTATTGTCTTAATTGGGTTAATATCGGATTATTGTTGTCCATGTAAACATAGTCAATGACTCTAAGAGCTTCAGTGTTAAGATCAGGTATGTGAATAAATAATATCCATATAAACTAAATCAGATAAATTGTCTTTTGAATAATGTATTTCCTAGTTTTATCAAAAACAAAGTACAAGCTTATATCCAAGTTTTTCTCCAGAAGAGGTCATGGAGATCCTGTAAATGTTCACAATTGTGCAGAAGGATGACTCCACCACTGGCTTTCAGGACACACATGAGTCATGAGTCACGCCCGACTGGCTGTCCGTGTGACTGTTTACCTCCTCTACGTTTAGGGCTGATCTTCCAGAGATCTGAAACGAGATCTTAAAGACGGCTGTCTAGACTCCGAGGATTAAAAAGTGACGAAACTTCGTGTGATAAATTGCATTGAGAAACAGTACATAACCGGAAATGAACGCTGTGTCTGCAAACATCATGACGACTCCACTTCTGAAAAATAAACCAGCCGGGGTTAGGAGGAAGCGATTCCCAGCACAGCGCAGATGGGCACCATGTGTACCGAATACCATCTCCGTGTTTACATATACAGATTTGGCTGAGCATGTCGCAAAGATGTGTTCACTCCAAGTTCCTGCATAGCAACGAGACAGCGGCTGAGTTTACGTGAACAAGATTTATATTCGGACTTAAGCTAGCATCATTTATAAATGCTAGCTAAGTTTTTAATCATCTTAAACAATGCTTAAATGTTGAAAACATTCGAATATCTTATTATATGGAAGAGAAACGAACAATGTTCATGCTAAAAAACTAAATACACACTCTTATTTCATTTGAAGTCTTCATGAGACATAAACGTTTGAATTTGTAATGACACATTCAGTGTTACTGCCATGGTAGCCATGATCATAAATACACCTTAATACAAAAACAAATTACAAAATAGATACTGAAAGATTTTTCACAGTAATGCTAATAATGATTAACAATTCTAATGAATAAATTCCATAAGAATTATAATAATAATGTAGCACAACCTCTGTGTCAACCTTTTCCGTGAAATCGTGCAAGATTGCTCGTCCGTACAGTGAGGGAAAAAAGTATTTGATCCCCTGCTGATTTTGTACGTTTGCCCACTGACAAAGAAATGATCAGTCTATAATTTTAATGGTAGATTTATTTGAACAGTGAGAGACAGAATAACAACAAAAAAATCCAGAAAAACGCATGTCAAAAATGTTATAAATTGATTTGCATTTTAATGAGGGAAATATGTATTTGACCCCTCTGCAAAACATGACTTAGTACTTGGTGGCAAAACCCTCGTTGGCAATCACAGAGGTCAGACGTTTCTTGTAGTTGGCCACCAGGTTTGCACACATCTCAGGAGGGATTTTGTCCCACTCCTCTTTGCAGATCTTCTCCAAGTCATTAAGGTTTCGAGGCTGACGTTTGGCAACTCGAACCTTCAGCTCCCTCCACAGATTTTCTATGGGATTAAGGTCTGGAGACTGGCTAGGCCACTCCAGGACCTTAATGTGCTTCTTCTTGAGCCACTCCTTTGTTGCCTTGGCCGTGTGTTTTGGGTCATTGTCATGCTGGAATACCCATCCACGACCCATTTTCAATGCCCTGGCTGACGGTACATGGCCCCGTCCATCGTCCCTTTGATGCGGTGAAGTTGTCCTGTCCCCTTAGCAGAAAAACACCCCCAAAGCATAATGTTTCCACCTCCATGTTTGACGGTGGGGATGGTGTTCTTGGGGTCATAGGCAGCATTCCTCCTCCTCCAAACACGGCGAGTTGAGTTGATGCCAAAGAGCTCCATTTTGGTCTCATCTGACCACAACACTTTCACCCAGTTGTCCTCTGAATCATTCAGATGTTCATTGGCAAACTTCAGACGGGCATGTATATGTGTTTTCTTGAGCAGGGGGACCTTGCGGGCGCTGCAGGATTTCAGTCCTTCACGGCGTAGTGTGTTACCAATTGTTTTCTTGGTGACTATGGTGCCAGCTGCCTTGAGATCATTGACAAGATCCTCCTGTGTAGTTCTGGGCTGATTCCTCACTGTTCTCATGATCATTGCAACTCCACGAGGTGACATCTTGCATGGAGCCCCAAGCCGAGGGAGACTGACAGTTCTTTTGTGTTTCTTCCATTTGCGAATAATCGCACCAACTGTTGTCACCTTCTCACCAAGCTGCTTGGCGATGGTCTTGTAGCCCATTCCAGACTTGTGTAGGTCTACAATCTTGTCCCTGACATCCTTGGAGAGCTCTTTGGTCTTGGCCATGGTGGAGAGTTTGGAATCTGTTTGATTGATTGCTTCTGTGGACAGGTGTCTTTTATACAGGTAACAAGCTGAGATTAGGAGCACTCCCTGTAAGAGTGTGCTCCTAATCTCAGCTCTTTACCTGTATAAAAGACACCTGGGAGCCAGAAATCTTTCTGATTGAGAGGGGGTCAAATACTTATTTCCCTCATTAAAATGCAAATCAATTTATAACATTTTTGACATGCGTTTTTCTGGATTTTCTTGTTGTTATTCTGTCTCTCACTGTTCAAATAAACCTACCATTAAAATTATAGACTGATCATTTCTTTGTCAGTGGGCAAACGTACAAAATCAGCAGGGGATCAAATACTTCTTTCCCTCACTGTACATTGTGTACAAACTTCAGAGCATGCAAATTCAACCTTCTGAAACTATTAACTCTATTACATCCGATACGGTGTTTCCATAAAGACTCTTTATTCGGCGAGTAATAAATAGCCAAATTCAGTTCGCTGCTCCTCCATTTTCTACCAAACAAAAGCCCACAGTCCACCTTTCTTGTTTTCGATTGGTGCACGTGACCCGTGGCTTGATGATTCATAAGTAGAGTTCATCTACATAGCAAAAGCAACCTCCACCATCTTTTTCTATTTCAGCGAATTGGGTTTTTTAAATGTGAATTTTATTCACCGATTTAGCTGAAAAAGCTGAAAAGTATAGCTTTCAGGTTTCCCACATCGCTGTAGCAAGAGGACCACATTCCCTTCAAACATCCAGTTTTCCTGGGGAAAACTAAGGCTGTTGGAAGTGGTATTAGTGAGTCCAGCAGGTGGCGCTCATCCCGTGAGCTGTGTGGGGCCTAATACCCCAGTATAGTGACAGGGACACTATACTGTCTGTAAAAACAGCACCATCTTTCGAATGAGACATTAAATCGAGGTCCTGACTCTCTGTGGTCATAAAAATTCCAGGACACTTATCGTAAAAGAGTAGGGGTATAACCCCAGTGTCCTGGCGAAATTCCCCCAGTGGCCCTTTTCTATCATGGCCCCCTAATAATCTCCATCTCTGAACTGGCTACATCACTCTTTCCTCTCCACTAATAGCTTGTGTGTGGTGTGGTTCTGGCACACTATGGCTGGCGTCGCATCCTCCAGGTAGATGCTACACACTAGTGGTGGTTGAGGAGATCATGTCTCACAGGAAGACGTGCACAAAGAATCTTGTTCTGCTGTGTCCTGGCACTGAGGTGGCAGAGTGAACTTTCCCTGGCTGTTCGAACAGCTGAATCACTGTCTGTCTTCAAACGAAGACCAAAGTCCTACCTCTTCACTAAGCACTTAAACAAGCTCTTTAAAAACCCTCCACCCGGACTGTTTTGCTCTCTGACAGGGTTTTAGCCGATAGTGTTCTCAGACCCTGAGCTATTTATGCCAGCATGAGGATATGATTTTGATGGAGACTATAATGCACTTTTATAAAATGCTTGAAATGTAAACGTTATAATAAAGTCCATGCAAGGCTTTTTTTTTCCAGCATGCCATCACTGTAATAACTTAATAGCAGAGTTCCAGCAGAACAGAGAGAGAATGAGAGTGTGTGTGTGTGTGTGTGTGTGTGTGTGTAGGCAGTAGGTTCAGTTAACTCCCCATGAAATGCAAATGCATTTTTTTTCCACTTGCCATAGCCGGCTATAGACCAGTGACTCGGGTCAGTTGTTTCCTGAACTAAAAGACAGATTAAAAAAAAAATTTATGCACTTTTAGTTCTGACCTTTACCAAATAATAGAGAACGAAGCATTCAAAAAATGTACCCACACTCCTCCAAGCGATTAAACGACTACCCGGTAATTAAATTTGTTTAACCAAAGTGAAATAAAAAACTTTTAAATGTGCCCAATTGCACTTCCCACTGCATCTCCAGGGTTAATTCACTGTGACTTATAAAAGTTTGCTTGCTGGACTTGCTGCACAGGACAGTTTGATTAATAACAAATAATAAATATGCGCTCAGCAGGGTCTGAACACTCTTCGCCCCCAGCGATGAGTTCTTGCCAAGTTACACAGAACAATAAGGAAACCTAAGATGAAAATACATAAAGTAATAGTAGCTCAATACCGGTTGCGTGAAAGCTGATTGGCTGAAAGCAGCCATGAAGTAATTCAGTGATGATTAAAAATCCAGATACAGATTAGCAGAGCGATGCAGCACAGCAGATTTCAGCTCAACTGGACTTTTGGTTCCTGAGAAACAGCTATTAACTTACCTCCACTTCCTTTCAATGGCCATGCCCCAACCTTTGCAGAGGCCCTCAGAAACATGTACTGAACATGTCTTTCAAGATTGATTCAAATCCATATTACCAATCATGAATTATAGCTATTTGAGTAAACAAGCTCCACCTCCATAGTACTGATTGACGTGTGGTGGCCATATTGTTTACAAATGTCAACATGTTTCTTAAAATATTTACACTTTGCTGAATATCTTAATACCCAAGTTGTGAAGATAGGCCAAAAATCCTAGGCCTAGTTTGCAGAAGTATCTTTTTCCTATTAGAAAAAATTCCATCATGGTGGAAATTAGTGGGCGGGGCCATTATTAGGTGGACCGGGTCAATCTCTCAGAGTACTACCTTCCGACTATGTTTCACGTCCGTACAATTTAAGGTTTCGCCTGCGTGATTGGTTTCAGCAGAGAATCAGAATAATAATTAAAGCTGCAAGCAGCATTTTCGGGGGCCAAGCACCCAGACTCAGTGAGCTGTACATTCACAGACGTGCTATAATTGTTGCATAAGCAATCACAGGAAAGCACAGACATAACAATAGGCAAAGGTACTCGAGAATGATTTGTAGTTTCATGCATTTGACAGTCTGTAATGAGAGAACGGTTTTGAATATCAATTAAGAAAAAAAAAACAAAAAACAACAGTTTATGACAAAATCCAAGATGGCAGAAAATCTAACTAGGCAGTGCATTGAACTTGTCTCAACCCAGGGAATCCAGGGATGCCTTTTTAAATTTTGGACACACAGTTAAAAGGTTATGACCATAAACGTACTTCCAAATTAGGTCCAAATCTGACCCGATGATGGCGCTAAAGCATTGGAAGCATTTCATCCACATTTGATGGGAATGTTCCTTAGACCCTCCCCAATCAGTGTGCCAAATTTCACAGGAAGAAAAGGTACAATAACAATAGGGTGCCTAATATGAAGATCCTAAAAAAATCCTAACAAAAACACTATGTGCTTGGACCTCTACACATTTTGACAGGTGTACTTATTAAGGCTGGCAGTGTGTGATTCTTGTTGTGTGTCCTGACCTGGAAGGATGCTGAGGTTGGGGTTCTTGTTGCACCAGTCCATGTTGCAGCACATGGGGTACACGCCAGTGTTGTCCCTGGCGGACGGTGCGCAAATGAAGGGCCGGTCACGTGGGATCAGCTCACTGTCATTGATACACCAGCTATCCTTCTTAGTCCCACTGGCCGACTTGGTGATGGCGAAGTAGCACAGGCCGTCTGTGGTGCACGTCGAGTTTGGGCAGCGATGACAGTAGCATTGTAAGGCTGCGAAGGCACAAACATAAGTTTAGTTCACTTTAAACCTTACAAAACAGCCTGTACAAACATACAAGACTTTCTCATCTCATTAGCACTACTGAGAAAATGCCTTTCTGCTTTTGAATTAAAATCAACACAGACAAGAACACACAAGAAATCTCGGCAAAAGACCAAAAAAAAAAACAACAAAAAAAAAATAAACAAAAACGCAGGCACGGTTTTGAAATACAATCTAATTGCTTGTTAAATAAAACCGACGCCCACAAACAAACTGAACTGGGGATTGTGCTCCTTTACTTCAATCTCTCATTAAGAAGAAAATTGTCGATTCAACACATAATCACGCTTCATTGTGTCATTTGTCACACACTTTTAGATCACAAGTGAATCCAGACACTGAGCTGTTCAAGGACTCAAGAGTGACACAAACGCTGCCGAAGTGAATATCAGAGTATTCATACAAAAATAAATAAATAAACTGGCCAGTTTTTCATCTAGTTGCATTGCATTTACAGTACTTGACTTTTAAAAATAATAATAATAATAATAATAATAAATTAATACCTAGTATCTGTAATCCCAGGCTGCATGTGCAGCACCAACAATTGTAATGTTTTAAGGTAAATACCTGAGTTGCTTTTATAGTTTTCTTCAACCAAGACAGACACATTTGTACTAAAGTAACCACTTTTATCTTTTTAGTCAGGATCATAGTAGGGCTGAGAGATATGAAAAAAATTACCCATCACGATACTCGAGGATGTTTCTACGATACACGATGCGTATCACAATATATAATTTAGCTACACTGTACACAAAACAATGGTAAAATAAACAAAAAAAAATGTTCAACTGAGTTTGACAATACTTTTCTTTAATGCCTACATAAACCCAAGAATATTAAGTTTTAAAAAAAAATACATCAAATCAACAGCATCTATTCAGTACCATTTAATTTGTAATTATTGAAAACGTAAAAAATACACCAACATACCAATGATATCTCCGAAAAGTGTATCGTGAAATCATTTATCACGATATCGAACTTATATCGATATATCACCCAGACCTAGATCATAGTGGATACTGATTGGCATATCTAGAGGAGCAAGCTGACAGCATATTGGCATCAATGTTCAAGTGCATTCTGGGTGCTTGCCTGTGAGTAACAAACTGAAGATCGCCAGCATCCACAAGCAGATGCATATCTGTAGTATGAGGTTAGTTGTTTCCCCCCCTGAATTCTGATTATTTATTTAAAACAGACAACAAATAATGATTTAAATTCCTAGAACTCTGTTTCATATTCCATTGCCACTGGGAGCAACTTGGGGTTCAGTGTCTTGCCCAAGGACGCTTTATCACATGGGCTGGGAATTGAACCGCCAACCCTACAATCAGTAGAAACCACGCTCTACCACCTGAGCCACGGCCACCCTGGGAAGGTAAAGCTTGCAGAAGAGTCAAAACACACACACACACTCTACACAGTAAGTTGTCTCACAAAGCACAATAATGTACTGCGTCTCAAATCGAAAACTCTGACCTTACATTCATAGGTATTTAGTAGAAAATCCAGTAGACTGGCACGCAAAATACAGCTTTTTGTCACATGAAAGCGACACGATAGGCTTTTAAAATTCCGATGTCAGTTCTAAAGGCATTTGACAGAAATGTTTGTCTATACCGGTGGACAAATCACTTGCCCGGATATCCACACAAGCAGATTTGACGTCCATACCAAAATACTATCAAGACACAAGAGAACAGAACCCTTCGGCGCTGTTGGCACATTGGCCAATTATTTACATTTTTATCATATACTCCTTGTTATGTATTAATACACATAACTAGCTAACTAGCATGCCAAATTATTTTTATATTATGCTAGCTAGCCTACTCAATTAAGTTTCCAGGCAACCAACACCCGGGAGCGGTTAGCACACTGGAGCTTTCGCTTGCCCAGTGGACTCGTTAGTGGATTTTTTTGTCCACCCCTAGTCCAAATCACAGCAAGATGACCGTCTACTTCAATGCTGCGGCTTTCTGTCAATGTCACCAGTGTCACCATCGGGGATTATGGATGAGGAACAAGTCCCAAACAACTAACTATAGGGGAGAAGAAACACAAAAGACACCATGGATAAAGAGAGACACAGAAGTAGCAAGGCATAGAGACCAGATGGAGTGGTGATGATGATGAGTGAGATGGAGAAAGAAAATGAAAAGAATTTCTGCGCAGTCCTAACCACAATGAATTTTCAAAGCAAAAAAAAATTCCAGAAGGTTTTAAATGGTCAAGACAGCCCTTAAGATCGATTTAAACAAAGACTGTTGCAATCTAGTTTCCTAGAAATGAAATGCCTGGGCGGCGTTTCTCAGACGACACTTAAAGGAAGTAGAAAATTCTTTAGAACAGACATTGGGAAACAGTAGTCTAGTTTGACTACAGGCCTGATGTGTTGTCAAAGAAGACGACTAGTCTGAGAGAAAAGACAAGTGATAAGCACTTTCCATGGTACGGAAATTCAGAGCTGGTCTGGTGAAACGACTCACGCTGGATGGAGGGGAAAATCCCAAAGGGAGGGTCTCTGTAACGGTGTCTAGAGAGCTGTTGTTTACTCCCTCGATTCTCTGCTGCCTCAAGACACTTAAGCGCTGAGGTGGTTTATGCAACTTCCCGAGATACGAAATACACTCTTACTCTACGACTCGAGTAATGAACTCAAGCAGCAAACTGACTTAAAAAAGTGCGAAAAAAACCCCATTAGAAAATAAATTGTATCCTACTGAAAGTGACATGGCTGAAAATTCAATAAAGCTGCTTGTGCTATATGATTAATGAAGGCTTGGCGAGTGTCAGTAACTCGGGAGTGCTTCAGTGAGTCAGACGTGCGAGAAAGTCTAGTGAGTTAACCAAAGCTGAAAATAATTGCAGTCGCTGGTGGATTCGATTTGCAGGACTGTTGCATCAGACACCATACTAGTGAACAGTCCAAGATGAGGCAAGTCCCATACAAACACAGGTAAAAGGCAAGAGAAATGCCACCGATGGGATTCACCCTGCAGGTCTATTCATAGCCAGGCCTGATTCGGAGACTCAGAATGAGATCACAGACATTTCTCTTTAGCTGAAGAATAATCCGTGTATGTGTAGTTGTCGGGTTTTGTCCAAAATGGTGCTTTAATGCCTATAACATACCTTTTGGCCCCTCAACTGTAACAACCGATAAATACGTATATTTCACCAGACTGATGTGGAAATGTTTTGATTTACTTTCTAATCTCGTCTAGGCTTTCTTCCTACAAAGATCATTTGAACAGACTTAAGTCTAATCATTTTAGTTTATAAATCAGATACCAGATAATTAAATCTTTAAATGTGA
Organism: Ictalurus furcatus; assembly: GCF_023375685.1. NCBI lineage: Eukaryota > Metazoa > Chordata > Actinopteri > Siluriformes > Ictaluridae > Ictalurus > Ictalurus furcatus. Next base: position 28,981,182 of record NC_071255.1, on the reverse strand, counting down.
ATTTATCCCATTTCACTTTTGGGGGTATGCAGATTTTAAAATCTTGACTTTACATTTACGGCATTTGACAGATGCCCTTATTTACATTTATTCATTTAGCAGACGCTTTTATCCAAAGCAACTTACAGATGAGGAAATACAAGCAAAGCGATATATCAAGCGGAGAACAATACAAGTAGTGCTACCATACAAGATCTTTTAATTGAGTTCTAGAAAACCAAAGTGCACAGAGTAGAGGTGTAAGAGCCAGAGTAAGGTGTGTTTTTTTTTAGGGGTTAGTTAAGTGCTCACGGAAGAGGTGGGTCTTTGGCTGCTTTTTGAAGATAGTGACAGATTCTGCTGTCTGGACTGAGGTTGGAAGTTCATTCCACCACTGAGGGACTGATAGTGTGAAGGTTCTGGAAAGGGACCTTGAGCCATGCTGAGTAGGCACTACTAAGCGTCGGTCGTTAACCGATCGTAGATTGCGTGAGGGAACGTAAGCCTTCAGGAGAGTGTTAAGATAGGGCGGTGCTGATCCAGACAAGGTCTTGTACGTGAGCATCAAGGCCTTGAATTTGATACGGGCGGATACAGGAAGCCAGTGGAGGGAGATGAAGAGGAGTGTGACATGGGTTCTTTTGGGCTGGTTGAAGACAAGACGGGCTGCTGCATTTTGAATCATCTGAAGAGGTTTGATGGAGCTGGCTGGAGGGCCTGAGAGTAGTGCATTGCAACAGTCCAGTTTTGACATGACAAGAGCCGGACTAGTAAATTATCCAGAGCGACTTACATTTATACATCTGAGCAGTTGAGGGTTAAGGGGCTTGCTCAAGGGTCCAGCAGTGGTAGCTTAGTGGTGCAGGGATTTGAGCTCACAACCTTCTGATCAATAGTCCAACGTCTTAACCACTAAGCTACCACTGACTTCTAGTTAAGATACATGAAAAAGAGAAATAAATTTATATTTGTTTTTGCTGTTGACTGAAGACATCTGGGGTTGAGTTCAAAAGATGAATATGAGAAGAGAGAGTTTAGTATTTCAGTTTTGATTTCCTGGTATTTATATCTAGCCAACATGAAGATCAGAGAGCTGTCTCCGAGAGAAAAACACGCCATTTTGAAGCTAAGAAAAGAGGGGAAATCAATCAGAGGCTCTGCACACACATTGGGCATAGCCAATACAACAATATAGAATGACCTGAAAAGGAAAGAAACCACTGCTGTACTGAGCAACAGACAACGAATGGTGTAAATGATGTAAATACCAGGAAATAAAAGCTGAAATTCTAAACTCTTGTCTCATATCCAGCTTTTGATCTCAAACCAAAGTGTCTTTGGTGTATAGCACAAACAAATGAATTGGCCTTGCCGTTCCAAGAGTTTCAGAGGGGACTGTATGCATGAGACTGCAGTAGAAGTACACATAATACTTTGGACAGTCATGTTATAAAATAAAAATATATTTAAAAAAAAAGTAGTATATAAGGATTACACAATAAAATAGTCAAAATGGGCGAAACAGACTACATTCAAATGGCTCTAAGGATCGAAAGATGTGGTCGTTGAGGAAAACAGGAAGTGCTGATCCTGATGATAACTGGGTACTCTAAAACAAAAATATATACAAATTAAAACGCTAACTAAAACTAAAAATCATAGCATTTAAACTAAGTGCAAAGTAAAGAAAAGGTCATCAATCCAAGAATCCTGGATGCACAATTGATCGCAAAAAGCCCTCATACACAGCTTATTCTATGATTTATACTGACCCTAAATGAACAGTATGGTAGAATTAATCTGGAACACCACGGGGACTTAATGAACACAGGGTCTCTAAACACAAACCTGACATTAAAAATGCTTTAAAAATGGTAAGTCACTGTATAACGGACAACTGTTTAATAGTCTTTCCTCAGCCAGTCCTGGGCACACAAGCAGGAAATAAACCATCTGAGTAATAATATATGACATATGTGCATTGTGGTTCAGGAACACAGAAGCTGAGTAAGCAGTTATTATCTTCACATGGTGAAAACGAATGCATGTAAAACACTTTATTCAGCGTGAGACACAGGGTATGTGCCGTTAGTGATACAATACGGTGTAATAATTTGCTTTCTTCTACCACCTCCTTCTTCTTTTGCTAAAATTAATCAAGCCTATTCATTTTAAGAGAAATATTTCCCTTTAAGAATGTTCACTAGATGGAAAGTGTTCCACAGTCTGAGCGACTCTGCACATGTCTATGCTAATGTGCTCTGAACACACGCGTACTTCTGATGAGTCACCTCAAGTGTACTGTATAGTGGTGAAGACTATCGTGTGGAGAATAAGACGACTTTTTAGCAGGGGTCATACTCTGGCAGACCGCTGAGTGAGCAATATACACTATGTGGCCAAAAGTTTGTGGACACATCACCATCACACATATACAGTGAGGGAAAAAAGTATTTGATCCCCTGCTGATTTTGTACGTTTGCCCACTGACAAAGAAATGATCAGTCTATAATTTTAATGGTAGATTTATTTGAACAATAAGAGACAGAATAACAACAAAAAAATCCAGAAAAACGCATGTCAAAAATGTTATAAATTGGTTTGCATTTTAATGAGGGAAATATGTATTTGACCCCTCTGCAAAACATGACTTAGTACTTGGTGGCAAAACCCTCGTTGGCAATCACAGAGGTCAGACGTTTCTTGTAGTTGGCCACCAGGTTTGCACACATCTCAGGAGGGATTTTGCCCCACTCCTCTTTGCAGATCTTCTCCAAGTCATTAAGGTTTCGAGGCTGACATTTGGCAACTCGAACCTTCAGCTCCCTCCACAGATTTTCTATGGGATTAAGGTCTGGAGACTGGCTAGGCCACTCCAGGACCTTAATGTGCTTCTTCTTGAGCCACTCCTTTGTTGCCTTGGCCGTGTGTTTTGGGTCATTGTCATGCTGGAATACCCATCCACGACCCATTTTCAATGCCCTGGCTGAGGGAAGGAGGTTCTCACCCAAGATTTGACGGTACATGGCCCCGTCCATCGTCCCTTTGATGCGGTGAAGTTGTCCTGTCCCCTTAGCAGAAAAACACCCCAAAACATAATGTTTCCACCTCCATGTTTGACGGTGGGGATGGTGTTCTTGGGGTCATAGGCAGCATTCCTCCTCCTCCAAACACGGCGAGTTGAGTTGATGCCAAAGAGCTCCATTTTGGTCTCATCTGACCACAACACTTTCACCCAGTTGTCCTCTGAATCATTCAGATGTTCATTGGCAAACTTCAGACGGGCATGTATATGTGCTTTCTTGAGCAGGGGGACCTTGCGGGCGCTGCAGGATTTCAGTCCTTCACGGCGTAGTGTGTTACCAATTGTTTTCTTGGTGACTATGGTCCCAGCTGCCTTGAGATCATTGACAAGATCCTCCTGTGTAGTTCTGGGCTGATTCCTCAATGTTCTCATGATCATTGCAACTCCACGAGGTGAGATCTTGCATGGAGCCCCAGGCCGAGGGAGATTGACAGTTCTTTTGTGTTTCTTCCATTTGCGAATAATCGCACCAACTGTTGTCACCTTCTCACCAAGCTGCTTGGCAATGGTCTTGTAGCCCATTCCAGACTTGTGTAGGTCTACAATCTTGTCCCTGACATCCTTGGAGAGCTCTTTGGTCTTAGCCATGGTGGAGAGTTTGGAATATGATTGATTGATTGCTTCTGTGGACAGGTGTCTTTTATACAGGTAAGAAGCTGAGATTAGGAGCACTCCCTGTAAGAGTGTGCTCCTAATCTCAGCTCTTTACCTGCATAAAAGACACCTGGGAGCCAGAAATCTTTCTGATTGAGAGGGGGTCAAATACATATTTCCCTCATTAAAATGCAAATCAATTTATAACATTTTTGACATGCGTTTTTCTGGATTTTCTTGTTGTTATTCTGTCTCTCACTGTTCAAATAAACCTACCATTAAAATTATAGACTGATCATTTCTTTGTCAGTGGGCAAACGTACAAAATCAGCAGGGGATCAAATACTTCTTTCCCTCACTGTATGTGATTGTTGAACATCCCATTCCAGATTTAGTCCTCCTCTTTGTTGTTATAATGACCTCCACTCTTCTGGGAAGGCTTTCCACTAGATTTTGGAGCGTGGCTGTGGGGATTTGTGCTCACTCAACTACAAGAGTATTAGTGAGATTGGGCACTGATGTTGGACGAGGAGGTCTGGGGTGCAGCCAGTGTTCCAGTTCATCCTAAAGGTGTTCAGTGGGGTTGAGGTCAGGGCTCTGTACAGGACACTCGAGTTCTTCCACTCCAACCTTCACAAACCATGTCTTCATGGAGCTCGCTTTGTGCACATGGGTATTGTTATGCTGGAACATGTTTGGACCTCTTAGTTCCAGTGAAGGGAAACTGCACAAAGACATTCTAGACCAGTGGTCACCAGCCCTGTTCCTGGAGGTCTACCTTCCTGAAGACTTCCTGAAGCTCCAACTATAATAGTGTCCACTTGACCATCTAATCACTGCCTTAAAAAGTTCTTGATCAACTGAAACAGGTGTATTAGATTTTGATTGGAGATGAAACCTGCAGGAAGGTAGATCTCAAGGAAGAGGGTTGGTGACCATTGCTCTAGACAACTCTGTGTTTCCAACATTGTGGCAACGGTTTGGTGAAGACCCACATATGGCTGTGATGGTCATGTGTCCACAGACCTTTGGCTATATAGTGTATTTCAGATGACTGAACTGAGGACTTGAATGAATACTGCAGCAGAGCTATTAGGGAAAAAAACTGACAGTCAGTACGTTTACATGGACAACAATAATCCGATATTAACCAGATTAAGACGATACTCTGATTAAGAAACTAGCATGTAAACAGCGATTATTGATGACCTTATTCCGATTAAAGTCATACTCGAAGTAAACACAAATGGAATTAAGACATGTGAAGTATTCCTGTTTTAGTCACATTATGGAAGTGTATTACATACATGTACACACCTTAATCACACTATTAACATCGTGTGAGAGTTTTCACCGCATTTTGTGACAGGACACGTACACACACGGCAGCGTTCAACCGTTTTACGGCAAACAAGAGATCACGGCTGCGTCCCAAACCACGTACTTACCTACTACATAGTAGGCGAGATACATGTATCTGAGCTACTATATAGTAGGTAAGTATGCGGTTTGGGACGCAGCCCACGGCTTCAAGCAGTCGTCTATTTCCACTTACAGCATGACAAATAATTAACTGCACTTGAAGCTTTCGTAAAGTTAAAAATAAAACACCCAAAACTGTATACGGTACCATAACGAAGACCAACTGGACGGCGGACGGCGTGGCGTGGTGATGTAATGATGTGTACCGTTAATCGAGCCATGTTCTATAACATGTAACACGGGAACATGAAAGGAATATTCTAAACACAACTCATGTAAACACCTTAATCACAATATCGTCTTATTCAGAATAAGGTCAAGAATTATATTACTGCTGTCCATGTAAACGTAGTCAATGTTTCAGTGACCGAACCATCACACCTTCTATAGCAGATTTTTTTGTTGTCACTTTTCAAATCACATGCGTTTATCTGAAGGAAACTCATCAAACCAGAGACTAGATACAGGATTAGAGACATTAACTCAAAGGAAAGAGTTTTCACAGGCTTTCACAGATTCCATTGACCTCCTCTGGGCTGATTAGCAAACGGATGATATCGATTATTTACAGAGAAAGACAGAAAGCAGTATATTTAAAGGAAAATTAGACAGAAAAGAACACGTCAATTCGCCCCTGGTCAAATTTAAACCTGACATATCATCTTTACAGATTATGCTATTAGTCAAACTTGATAATGTTACGCGCTACTATATAAACATAGCCACTTGTTTTGTTTTGATGAAGTAAACATCAATGGTTAAGCATTAACTGTTATCGCCATTCAGTCATGTTAGTTGCTAATCCGGACCTTCGTAAGCAACTGAAAATGTAGTTGCTGTAGAACATAGAAGAACCGAGGACCAATTAAAGAGAGAGTCCTGAACACGGCTCGTGCATATTGAAAATAAATATGGAAGAGGCCATTACCATCATTTTTACTCCAGAGCATTAAAGATAAAGCATAAAGTCAAGCAATTCTCTTCCAGCGCCTGGAGACAAATCCTGCATGGCTGAGTGAGCTTTACACACCAGAGATCAATGCCTGCTTTCTCACCGCTCCTACATCGTCGTGTCCTCTCGTTCCCTCTCCTCTCCTGATGCAGCATCTACTGTCCTCTTACATTTCCTTCTCTTCCTGTCCTATTTCCAAGCTGGAGCTCATTCAACATTTCCCCCCCCCTTTTTTTTTTTCCTCCGTCGTTCTTCTTCTCCCTACATGAGTCGACCTGCTATGTATGAAATGTACTCACATGCTTAAGGCTGTGTGTGTGTGTGTTTGTGTGTGTGTGTGTGTCATGCTCCCATCCATATGAGAAGGCTATAAAAAACTACTACTAATAACCTAAACACTACAATGTATTAAAATCAGGATACGTGTTTCTGATTACTGTGAAAAGTGTACTGTGCCAATATACTATGTAGAAGCGACAGGTCATTAAAATCTCCCTGATATTCTCCCTCTTTTCTCATTAGATAAGATGAATGTCTTCATCTTCCTCTATCAGATTGCAATGGCAATGACTTTAAATGAGAGCGATTAAAAAGTCACAAAAAACATTCACAGCTCACTACCTGTATATTTTATTTCGATTTATAAGGCTAACGCATTTGGGTCATTCCTACAGTTCGGTGACTTTTGTGTCCCCAGTACATATCATGGCATTTATTATCTAAAATGTTAAACGATATCATTTCTAAAAGTCATACTACAATAATTAACACTTTTCAAATGTTAAACATTATCCAGTCTACCCCAATAAACAACTGTATATATTTTTACACAGTTTTCCCATATCCCTAGGGTTGTGCATTCTGTGTTTGTGATATAAACTTTCAGTCTTTTAATATTGTTTAAACTATATAATTGCTCCTCAGTGGGATTCCTTTGATCAGTGTTTCTAAGGGATTTTCAGATGCCCCTCAAGCTACTGTCCACCCTGTTATGTCTCTTTAATAATAAAGAGCTATCTTGTGTATTGACATGCTTTTGTGGAGCTCACACTCTTTTTGGAGGGAAAACAGCTGTGGAAGGTGAGTGACTAAATCCCCCTTTTAATGTCTATTTTTCCTCATTTTATCTCAGCGGTCTGATATGGTCAGCCGTAACATGCCCAGCCTGTTAAGAGAAACATGTGAAAGCGTAATAAAATTTCAGAACCGGCAGTGTATCCATATGCTCACATTTGTGGATCGAGATCATCCTTAAGCCAGAAATATGGTCATATATTATCCATATTGTAAATTATATCTCAGTGCGCTTTTTCTGAGTGAGATCTTTTTCTTACATTTTTATATATATATATATATATATATATATATATATATATATATATATATACACACACACACACATACACATATAGTGTCTCACGAAAGTGAGTACAACCCTCACATTTTTGTAAATATTTGATTATATCTTTTAATGTGACAACGCTGAAGAAATGACACTTTGCTACAATGTAAAGTAGTGAGTGTACAGCTTGTGTAACAGTGTAAATTTGCTGTCCCTTCAAAATAACTCAACACACAGCCATTAATGTCTAAACCGCTGGCAACAAAAGTGAGTACACCCCTAAGTGAAAACGCCCAAATTGGGCCCAAAGTGTCAATATTTTGTGTGACCACCATTATTTTCCAGCACTGCCTTAACCCTCTTGGGCATTGAGTTCACCAGAGCTTCACAGGTTGCCACTGGAGTCCTCTTCCACTCCTCCATGACGACATCACGGATGTCGACTCCACCTTCCGTTTGAGGATGCCCCACAGATGCTCAATAGGGTTTAAGTCTGGAGACACGCTTGGCCAGTCCATCACATTCACCCTGGACACCTTGGACACTCTGGGCCCAATTTGGACATTTTCACTTAGGGGTGTATTCACTTTTGTTGCCAGTGGTTTAGACATTAATGGCTGTGTGTCGAGTTATTTTGAGGGGACAGTAAATTTACACTGTTACACAAGCTGTACACTCACTACTTTACATTGTAGCAAAGTGTCATTTCTTCAGTGTTGTCACATGAAAAGATATAATCAAATATTTACAAAAATGTGAGGGGTGTACTCACTTTTGTGAGATACTGTATATACATAAATACACACACACATATACACATATATACATATATTTAACATATACACATATATTTATATATATGTATTTATATATGTATGTATGATCAACACACGTACATATATATATACGTATACACATATATATACGTACATATATATATCTCTCTCTATATATATATATATACATATATACACATATATATGTATGTATGTGTGTGTGTACACACACACACACACACACACACATATATATATATATACATATAGGTGTCACTAAAGTGTATAATATTTCTACTACATACACAATTCTCCATTTCATTCAGTGTAAATGTTCCAGTACTTAACGAGTGTCTGGTTCCTCTAGAAAACAAATTTGATTCGATTCTAAGTTAAGGTTTTCATTCGACCGTCAGTAAATGATTAAAAGGAGGTGTATGAGAGATGTAAAGGAGAATCGCGGTGTAATATATCAATATGTATCATGTACTTCGTTCTCTCCATCACTTCAACACTCCTATTAGTCCTCTTCCCCCACAAACACTCATAAACCGATTAAAGCAAATCAGGAAGAAATGATCAAACATGTAAAAGAAGCAAGGTTTCAGTCTTAGTAACTACAGCCAACAGATCTTCAAGCTTCATGATGGTTAATAAATGCAAAAGTGCACAGGGAAATAAATAAATAAATAAATAAATAAATAAATAAATAAATAAATAAATGAGATGGAATAATAACGAGCAACGCTATGGGGAAATAAATTATTAAACAGCATTTTGCTGGTAGTTATTTATTAACACACAGTGCCCTCCACTAATATTGGCACCCTTGGTAAATATGATCAAAGAAGGCTGTGAAAAATTGTCTTTATTGTTTAACCTTTCGATCTTTTGTGCAAAAAATTCACAAAAAATACTCTGCTCTCATGGATATCAAAAAAATCACAAACACAACACAGATTTTTTTTTAAAAAAAATCTTTGTTAAATATAAGTGTGCAACAATTATTGGCACCCCATGAATTAATATAAGAAAATATATGTGAAGTATATTCCCATTCATATTTAAAAAAATTTTTAGTACACAATGGTGACTAGGAGCAGGAAATTGTTCAACAATGGCTTCCTGTATGTCAGAAGGAGTGAAGGAGTGAAGAGAGTGGAGAGGGGTGATAATGAGAAGGAGTATACTCTAAATAGTAGGCCATAAATCAACTAAAGTAGAATTAAAACAAATTATTTTTTTTAATGACTCTCAAAAAGCAATACTATGGGGAGGAGGATTAATAAAATGGCAATGTGCTGAGAGTAATATAGTGATTTGTATCAGCAGAGGAGAAGAGAATAAAGCTGTACTACATGAACCCCACTCGCTCCAAGCTGTAGCTAGGCAACATGTGACAATGTATAAATATCGACAATGGTACGGAGTTCATCCAGATCGCCGCTGAGACAACACGGCAAGAACAATATCCACTTCTACATGTCTCAAGGCTACGCGTGTGTGTGTGTGTGTGTGTGTGTGTGTGTGTGTGAGAGAGAGAGAGAGGGTTTTTTACACAACATGCAGTGCCTACATCTCAAAGTTTGAGGTTCTCATTATTTTTCTATTTATTAAGCAAAAAGTGACTATGCGGTTTTCAATCCAGAGCTTTTATGCAAATTTATTTAAAGGAAAAAAAAAAACATTGAAAAAAGGCAAAAATTCACTTTTGGATAAACATACGATGCAAAAAAAGGTTTTTTTTAATAGATTTTGACGCTTCAGAATGCTGTCTGAAGATATATGTGGCCGCTGAGGACAGTTTTGCGCTGTCTGGACTGACGAACAAAAGTTTTCCTCAAGGGTAACTAAGCTGCTTTCACACTTTTTTTCCTCGACTGCCAGCATACATTTTATAACCCTGTGGGAAGCACTGGGCGGTATTAAAAAAAGCGCTGATGGCTTTGTTTGGTCACAGCGGAGCGCTGAAGTCAAACAAAAATGTAACTTTTCAGGGGGAAAAAAGCGAAATGATGTCATTCATATTTTATCACTCAACCTGTCAGGCAATTCGAGGGAAAGGCGAGAAGAACCAACATGGTGGACGGAGAGCACAGTTCATGCTCTTCCATATTCCATGTTTTAAAGCTAGAAGCATTTTCTGACAATAAGCGTAAACTGTGAAAATCTGCTTTCTATTATTTCATGCTGGGAGAGTTTTCTGAAAAGGTTGTGGTAATAAAAGAGAAAAATATACGTGGTATTGTTTCGTAAAGACTTATAATAGTGTCCTGCAGTAGGACGGTTTGATGAGACAGACCATATCGAATAAAAAAATATGGCAGGTGAGACCACAGAAATTATACACGGGTCTGAGAGCGTCAACCCAACTGAGAGAATATGAGATGTGCCATGAGGCAACAACTGAACCAAAGTGCTGAGCTGTAGCACTGATGCAGCGCCATAGGTTCTGGATATTTGCCTCGCACCTCCAGGTTGGAGGTTTGAATTCCACATCTTATCTGTGTGCCCAGAGCTTGCATGTTCTCCCAGTATTCCAGGGGTTTCCTCTAATTACTCCAGTGTCCTCCCCAAATCCAAAGACGTGTTATACGCTGACTGGCATTTCCAAATTGTCCGAACTGTGTAAATATGTATGTGATTGTGCAATGCAATGGGTTGGAACCCCATCCAGCGTGTCCCCCGCCTTGTGTCCCGAGTTCCCTGTGATAGGCTCCAGGCTCCTCGTGACCCTGTGTAGGCTAAGCACGATGTAAAATGTATGGGATGGCACATCAGCCTAGTGTTCTTGGCTCAACTGATTCAGCGTACTTGTCAAAGATGTGTTTTCCATTTTTCAGACCAATTTATAAGCTCGTCATGTTCATTTACTTATATGCGGTGTGAAACTAGACCAAATCAAAGAGCAAACGAACCAAAAAAAATAAATAAATGCTCTATTCCGCTCTGATTAGGAGTCAGCAAATTGGTGCGAACGTGCAATAGTGATCTACAAAGGAGCCCTTAACAATCAGTTCGAAAACTCAGTCACTTTTATTTAACATTTGCAAAAAGCAACGAACCAAAGTACAAAATAAAAATAAAAAAACTTATAAAGGTGCCATTACAAACAACAACAACAACTCGCTGTGAAAGTGTCAATAACCTTTCATCATTTAAGCATAAAGCTAAAACGTTTTGCATGGATTTTTTTTTTTAATATTTAGCAAAAATGTTCCAATAGTACAATGAATGTGTGTTTTGCGAGAGCTCTTTTATTAACCTTGTCATCCTGCTAGTCTTCAGAGTATTCACACTTCTATCACGCATACATTCTCAGATCTAAGTCATGCAGCAACAGCATTAGATTAGATATTAAAATGCTGCAAAAGGCAAAGATTCACGGTCACGCAGCACATCGTCTCTGTTGTAATGGAACGCCTGGAACGTCTCTCTGTATTGTAAAGATCCGGCTTGCTCGATAGGGATTCAGTCACACAATTAAAATCTGTATCCTGTGTTTACATGCTTCTGTAACGCTGCTTTGAGACAATGTTCGCTGTACAAATCAAACTGAATTGAAGAGAAGAGAAGAATTATGGCCAGGTTTAAAATTTTCAGGTGAACAATGCAGTACTTACACTCCTATTCCCGCTGCACATTATTATTTAATAAATCTATTGTAGCTGTCCGCTCATGACCTGGTTACTGAGTAATCAGACTGTAAGACTACCGACATATTCAGATTTGGATACAGAGAAAGAAAAACTCTATTAAAAAGCCAAGACACTGCGAAATGTAAAAGAGCTGAAGGCTCAAGGCTTCCCAAGACAACACTCACCTTGGAGGTCAGGTACATTCACAGCTCCCGACATTCAATTCGCAAGGGCAAAATATACAAGCACACATCAAACCCAATCTCAAATTCTATAGTGAAGAGACAATGTTTTGCATCCAGAAAATCCGCTGAAGGTTGTCTTGGGTGCAAAGTAATGCAGTTGGGATGGACTGAAATTTTGATCACGCAAAATATTTGGCCTGAACCCGCCAAAGACCATGTTCGGTTTTTGGCTGCGAGATTCAGCCTTCAAAATGCTTTGAAGGCCAAATACAGTGTTTTAAATATAGTGTTTTAATCTCAGAAATAGTCATGAACAAAGACGTGCTCAAACAACACTGGCAAGTTCTTAAAAGTTATATTCTTTTTATCAGGAGAGTTCTACCTTGAGCTTGAGCTTGTACCAAGTTTCATCACAATTATAAACGGCATTAACCACAGATACAGCTTATTTACTCAACAATATACATCATACATCAATATATATCATTGTTCAGGACTGGTCAAATGATTTGGACAACCAAATTTCTTTTAACACACGTCAACAGCCAGCAGAAAACTACACAAATTAGCACCTGGTGGGGAAAAAAGAGACTTTGACGTAAATAAAGATATATATAATATACAGTATATTAAGGTATATTAAGCTAATATACAATAGATTAAGGTATATTAAGCTAATAATACAGTATATTAAGCTATATTAAGCTAATAATACAGTACATGAAGGTATATTAAGCTAATATACAGTATATTAAGCTATATTAAGCTAATATACAGTATATTAAGCTATATTAAGCTAATAATACAGTATATTAAGCTATATTAAGCTAATAATACAGTATATTAAGCTATATTAAGCTAATATACAATAGATTAAGGTATATTAAGCTAATAATACAGTATATTAAGCTACATTAAGCTATTATACAGTATATTAAGCTATATTAAGTTAATAATACAGTATATTAAGCTATATTAAGCTAATAATACAGTATATTAAGCTATATTAAGCAGCATATATATGGTTCAATGTGCAAGTCCACAACTATACAGATTTTTGTTTTACAAAAACTTTGTTAATAATTGTAGCACCTTTATCCTTGATCTTCAGTGACTGTGACTGTGACACAGTTGTTCGTGCCAGAAGATTTGATTATTTCAGAAACTACTGATCTCCTGGGATCTCCTTTTCACGCACAACGGTCTAGAGAGCTTACACAGAATGTTCTGCAGCCAGAAACACCTTGTTGACGAGAGAGATAAGAGGAGAATGACCAGTCTGGTTCGAGCGGACTGGAAGGCTACAGTAACTCAAATAACCACTCTTTACAACCGTGGTGAGAAGAAAAGCATCTCAGCTGACACGATAGGTTGAAAAAATGACAGCTTAAAATCTCTTCGTATTATTAACAACAGGGCTTACGAAATTGGAATAAATTATATGTCTTCTTTAAAATAAGAGGGCGGGGGGAACATAATTTGACCTATTACCATTGCGGACTTTTTAAACATTGTTTATTAAGCGATTAAAGCGAAGTCTTGGATTCAGTGGCCTTATTTCCAAAAGAATTTCATGTCACAGGCTTGATAACAACTTCCTCAGGGTCACAGGTAAAAATCTGACCGTAAAAGCTAAGATCTTAGCCGTTTTTCTTATCTGTTCCAATTTTAGCAAGGCAGTTGGAACGAGTCTTTGGACCATTAACTGCCCTGCAGGACGTGGCAGAGACAGACACAAGGTTTGTGTAAATACTGACTCACTGTTTGGCTGGCACCGAGTGTGTTGTGGACATGGCAGAGTAGGTATGACTTCTGCAAACAGAACTGTGCCCTAAAGCCAGAACTATTTTGAGATAGATTGTAAAAGGTCACCATTTAACACATCCAGGAGCTCCTGGGATACTGAAATTACTCACTTCACAAGTATGTCTCCTAATAAGACAAACACAAAACTGTTTGACAAACGTCTTCTACTATGGAACAAGTCATATACAGTACACACAACCTCTGATCCAATAAACCTGTTAATGACGAATGCCTTCAACTAATACATTTTACTAATTATACAAGTCAGTACAGTAGGGTTGGGGAATATGGCAAAAATATCATATCACGATACTCGATATTTTCCATACCGCTAATACAGGGGGAGCCTGGAGCCTATCCCAGGGAACCTGGGGCACAAGGCAGGGGACATCCTGGACAGGGTACTAACCCATCGCAGGGCACGATCACGCACACAATGCGGACAATTTAGAAATGCCAATCAGCCTACAACACGTGTGTTTGGACTGGGGGAGGAAACCGGAGTACACGAAGGAAACCCCCGAAGCATGGGGAGACCATCACACAGCAAACTGCACACACAGGGTCCGAGGCGAGATTTGAACCCCCAATCCTGGAGGTGTAAGACAACAGTACTAACCACTAAGCCACCCCTTTTACCTCCTATCATATAACACAACACAACACAACATACCACAATATCATATATCGTACCACACCACTGCTGAATTCTCAAATCTGATTGGTCAGAAGATGTTGATTCATTTCTATATCAGCAGCTCTGACAGTAGTTCCGTCTACAAGGCAAATCGCATTAACACGTTATAGAAGTTCTACAGAAACAACTTACACAGGGACCTGTATGGAAGTGACACCGAAATAATCGAAGGCTTATAATAAACAGATGTAATAAGATTTACATTTAGCAAAGAAAAATGTCTAAGGGTCAGTAAGGAGAAGCTTTCGGTATTCACCGTTCATGGAATGAAAGAAACAGGAACACACTTGTCTTGTGGACACACCACAACATAAATTTAAGTAGAAATGAATAAAAATAAAAAATCTCCCTGTGTCCTCCTTTTATTCCTTCTTTATTATCCCGTCCGACTGCACAGCAAGACTGCTCATCCACTTCAAACTAAAGACTTTTTCACTTCAAACTTTTTCGAACGGAAACTTTCCGAGTCCTTCATTCTTCAGTACGCTATTATTAATCATTTCGCCTGAGACGTCAAAGCATTACAACGGCTTTCATCTGTACAAAACCCGGACTTCGAAGACCTCGTCCAGGCACTTGAGCCAATAAACGCAATCCCATCTAGAGCTCATTTCAGCTGTCACGTAATACCTGTTTTGTTCCAGAGTAGGACAGAGAATGGCATTACTGATGAGGCTTTAATTGCTTTGACAACAGATGCATGCGGGTTGAACAAAAGCTACTTTACGGTAATAGCAGACTGATGCGTGTGTGATGAGAAACAGTGAGGTGTGGAGCAAAGCTGCTGCAGAATGCACGTGAGCACAAAACCTCTGGCGAGGCCAGGAGTCGGAATGACGAAACGATCCATCTTGTCCTGCCGCAGTGGTAATCACGAGATTTCTCAAGATTAATACCAACAAGCTATTTGCTCGCATGCTGATGCAAGTTCTACATGTCTTCATTGATTAAACTATTGCACCAAATGTCTGTGATTTATAAACGGTAAAAACTCTTTTTGTGTGAGAGCAAAACATCAGGGCCTAGGAACTTTTTTATTAAACCCTGCTGAAAGTGTTTAATTAACCTTCTATTATTACATCCAAACTAATGCTGAAAACTGTATTTATTATAAATCCATGTAATACTATTCCATAAATGAAATAAACCAGTGACTGTGTGTGCCGTGGAGACTTACGGAGTAACTGACGCTGTGTTTTTGTAGCAGTCGCTGGGATTGTGCTTAGCACTAAACGTGTCCGACGGCAACAAGTTTCTTTGATGGGTTTGTTGTTTTGATTTTGCGCCACAGTGACACACCTCGGGCGTTCTAAAGCACCGAAGAGAAAACAAAGCCGCGGAATTTGCGTGTGTGGCCTGCTGTGTGAAGCGTATGCAAATCAGCACTAAGCCGAGTTATAGCGGGTGCGAATACCACTATGCCAGAAAAGCATGCACGCGCACACACACATGCACGCACGCACTCGCGCACTCACACACACGCACTTGCGCACTCACACACACGTGCACACGCACTCACGCACATACACACGCACTGGAGAAGAAGCGGAGAGGATGGCGAGGAAGTGAAGAGGATGTTGCGGAAAAGGAGAGGATGGAGAGGAAGCGGAGAGGATGGAGCGGAAGCGGAGAGGATGGCGAGGAAGTGAAGAGGATGTTGCGGAAAAGGAGAGGATGGAGAGGAAGCGGAGAGGATGGAGCGGAAGCAGAGAGGATGGAGAGGAAGCAGAGAGGATGGAGAGGAAGCAGAGGGGCTGGAGAGGAAGCAGAGAGGATGGAGAGGAAGCAGAGGGGCTGGAGAGGAAGCAGAGAGGATGGAGAGGAAGCAGAGGGGCTGGAGAGGAAGCAGAGAGGATGGAGTGGAAGCAGCCCGGTGGAGCAGAGAGGGAAAGGGCACCCAAAAAGAAAGCCCTCTAAAAAATAAGCAGCAAAAATGTAACAAAATCACTGTTCAGGGCTTCAAGTGCAGGTCAGTCTCTTTTGTAAATACTATAGCTTTGTGTTCACTAACTTAGCTAATCAAGTATTATCCCCAAATTCACTATTAGCAAACGTTAGCACTATTACTATCGTCACTCAAAATATGAGAAAAGACAGCATTACCTACTGTATAGTTATACTACTAAGTAATTTCATAGACAAATATCCAAATTTATGTACAGTACATTTAGGGAGCCCTCCATGTTATTTTAAATGTTGAAATTACAAAAACAGCTAGGGCAAACAACAACAAAACACTTTTCCAAGCTATGAGTCATAAAAGGCAATATCATGTTCAATATTAGGATTTTTCCAAATACTGTCATGATGTAGTTAATGTTATTATAACAGATATTCAGGCAATTTAGGAAACTATATCTGTCCATATGTGAGGTTGAAGGAAAAAAATCTTTTCTGTCCTATTTTTCACAATAAGGTGGAGAGAGTCAACCAGCACTAGTTCTGTGCAGTGCTCACACTCCAGCATCAACCTGAGATGACCGGTAAAGTAAGAGAAATTAAATATGCTTTCAGATATTTGTATGAAATATAGTATGGTTAAATCTCAGGTATTTAAAGTCTGGAAAAAAAACCCCAACAACAAATAAACAAACATTGCCCTAATGTGATTATCACGAATCCCGACGGAGCAGAGATAGGACGGATGCAAGTGCAGGATGAACAGTTGTTTATTTGAAAGAGAGACAGGCAGACAAATCCAAAACGTGATCCAAAACGTAATCCACAAACATGCAAGAGGTCAGGCGATTGGCAAACAGGCATACACGGGGCAAGGCAGGAATCTAGGTCGTGGTCTCGGAAAACAGGGTCGGTAAACAAAACGAGAAACGAACTATGACGAGGGACTGGAAGCGGATAATCCAGCGCGAACTAACTTTAAACATGGACTGTGACTACGATACGAACTAAACTAACTCTAAACATTGACTGTGACTGTGACTGTGCTACGAACTGAACTAAACTAACTCTAAGATAATCTTCCGCGTTGTGTGCTGGGAGGCGCGCGGTATATATGCGGACATGATCAGCGTCTAAACTGCTAGCAGCTGAGAGCAATACAGACCCACGTGAACTCCCAGCCAATGACGGAACAGGGAGGAGACATGACAGAAACATAAACAAAACACACGTGTCCAGATGTCACTACGGTCAACAACGGAAAAGCAGGTGCTCGTGCATTCGCGCTTAGAGCACGCTGCTTCAAGGGGGAATCGTGGCAGTGATGCTTTGATTTTATCTAAAAGAAATTTACATTCTGTGCTCGTTGAGTACAGTGAGGATAAACCGTTTTCATTTTCCATCCATGTGGAGACGGTTCTGTTTATAGACAGACCTGGTAAAGAAGCGACAGTGTCTTTTGTTTACCTCTCTTCTGCATTTAATGTACCTTTGTGAGTGAAAAGTCGGGAATTACCGGCAGCTTTACACTTCTGGTGTTTGTTAAATGCTTGGCAGACCCATGTACGCTGATATAAATTAGGAGTGCTTCACTACCTCTAGGTTTCTTGTCGATGTTTTTATGGGATGGCCATAGTGTGTGTAATACACTGAATTATGGTTAGTCTGCATTATGTAAAAGTCTACATCACATTATGGTACATTATTCATGTTACCGACAATAGAAATGTAATTATGTAAATTATATTCCTGTTTAGTTAAACGACACTTTAGTGTCTGAATTCTGACCCTGAAAGGTGGAGCTCAGGCTTATGTGTTGCTTAGAAATTTCAGAGAACCAAATCTGACTGGCTAAAAGCCTCTTTACCTTCACCATTTTGTTTTGCTTGATGAACTCTGAATATAAAGATGAACTCGTGCAGCTGGAAATAACGTAAGAAGTGGAAAAGCGATTTAATAAAATTTCTACGATAACATGGAAAATCCTATTTTAACATCTAATAAATATCAGAAAATACACACCAATTCCTGGAAAACAACCCATATGGCCCTTAATGTAAGCTACAGTTCTTTTCAATCATTTAAGTAGATTGTGTCCAGTTCGTACATCCTAAAAGGACAAACGCAAACTCACTCGGTGATCTGTGGAAATGAACATATAATGTCAAGTGACATGCAGATAAACGTCCAATGGTGGCAGCCTGGAAAACGCAGCGAGAGACAGCGAAGGTGAAATCGTATAGCAGTGAACCTTCACATTTTGGACCCTGAGCAGGAACACTAGAACTGGACAAATACAGGGAAGGAAATGCTCTCCTAAATTCTTCCAAACAAACAGTGTTCCTCTACTCCGCTCACGCTAGAGACGAGACCACGAGTGTTCTCCGCAGCCGCACACAGGTCACAACTCAATAATAATGTGGACACACTTTACTGAAAATCATACTGCTACATTGCACATTGAATAATTCCACATAGCTGCATCATTTGGGTATTCTTATGCTAACAGGCTAATAGATTGATGCTTTAATTTTATGTAAACAAATAAATGTTTTAGAAAAAGTGCTCAAATTCACCACAGTCTGACTAATTTTCCTAAATGTGTGCCATCAAATTTGTTTTAAATTACATTATAATTTACTGCATTAACAGTGGTTTATGAAAATATGAAAAAGTTAAACAAGCCTTCTTTTATACATTTTATATATATATATATATATATATATATATATATATATATATATATATATATATAAATAATCGCTCTCTCTCTATATATATAGTCTCTTTCTCTCTATATATATATACATATATATATACTCTCGTTCTCTCTCTCTCTCTCTCTCTCTATATATATATATATATATATATATATATATATATATATATATATGTATATGTATATATATATATATATATATATATATATATATATATACACACTCTCGTTGTCTTTCTCTCTCTCTATATATATACACGTATATATATGTATATATATACTGTCGTTCTCTTTCTCTCTCTCTATATATATATACATATGTATATATATATATATATATGTATATATATATATATACTCTCGTTCTCTTTCTCTCTCTCTCTATATATATATATATATATAGTCTCTCTCTCTCTCTCTCTATATATATATATATACTCTCGTTCTCTCTCTCTCTCTCTATATATATATATAGCCTCTCTCTATATATACATACAGTGAGAGAAAAAAGTATTTGATCCCCTGCTGATTTTGTACGTTTGCCCACTGACAAAGAAATGATCAGTTTATAATTTTAATGGTGGGTTTATTTGAACAGTGAGAGACAGAATAACAACAAGAAAATCCAGAAAAACGCATGTCAAAAATGTTATAAATTGATTTGCATTTTAATGAGGGAAATAAGTATTTGACCCCCTCTCAATCAGAAAGATTTCTGGCTCCCAGGTGTCTTTTATACAGGTAACGGGCTGAGATTAGGAGCACACTCTTAAAGGGAGTGCTCCTAATCTCAGCTTGTTACCTGTATAAAAGACACCTGTCCACAGAAGCAATCAATCAATCAGATTCCAAACTCTCCACCATGGCCAAGACCAAAGAGCTCTCCAAGGATGTCAGGGACAAGATTGTAGACCTACACAAGTCTGGAATGGGCTACAAGACCATTGCCAAGCAGCTTGGTGAGAAGGTGACAACAGTTGGTGCGATTATTCGCAAATGGAAGAAACACAAAAGAACTGTAAATCTCCCTCGGCCTGGGGCTCCATGCAAGATCTCACCTCGTGAAGTTGCAACGATCATGAGAACAGTGAGGAATCAGCCTAGAACTACACAGGAGGATCTTGTCAATGATCTCAAGACAGCTGGGACCATAGTCACCAAGAAAACAATTGGTAACACACTACGCCATGAAGGACTGAAATCCTGCAGCGCCCGCAAGGTCCGCTGCTCAAGAAAGCACATATACATGCCCGTCTGAAGTTTGCCAATGAACATCTGAATGATTCAGAGGACAACTGGGTGAAAGTGTTGTGGTCAGATGAGACCAAAATGGAGCTCTTTGGCATCAACTCAACAGGCCGTGTTTGGAGGAGAAGGAATGCTGCCTATGACCCCAAGAACACCATCCCCACCGTCAAACATGGAGGTGGAAACATTATGCTTTGGGGGTGTTTTTCTGCTAAGGGGACAGGACAACTTCACCACATCAAAGGGACGATGGACGGGGCCATGTACCGTCAAATCTTGGGTGAGAACCTCCTTCCCTCAGCCAGGGCATTGAAAATGGGTCGTGGATGGGTATTCCAGCATGACAATGACCCAAAACACACGGCCAAGGCAACAAAGGAGTGGCTCAAGAAGAAGCACATTAAGGTCCTGGAGTGGCCTAGCCAGTCTCCCGACCTTAATCCCATACAAAATCTGTGGAGGGAGCTGAAGGTTCGAGTTGCCAAATGTCAGCCTCGAAACCTTAATGACTTGGAGAAGATCTGCAAAGAGGAGTGGGACAAAATCCCTCCTGAGATGTGTGCAAACCTGGTGGCCAACTACAAGAAACGTCTGACCTCTGTGATTGCCAACGAGGGTTTTGCCACCAAGTACTAAGTCATGTTTTGCAGAGGGGTCAAATACATATTTCCCTCATTAAAATGCAAATCAATTTATAACATTTTTGACATGCGTCTTTCTGGATTTTCTTGTTGTTACTCTGTCTCTCACTGTTCAAATAAATCTACCATTAAAATTATAGACTGATCATTTCTTTGTCAGTGGGCAAACGTACAAAATCAGCAGGGGATCAAATACTTTTTTCCCTCACTGTATGTGTATGTGTGTATATATATATATATATATATATATATATATATATATATATATATATATATACACACTCGTTCTCTTTCTCTCTCTCTCTATACATATATGTGTGTGTGTGTGTATATACATAAATATGTATATATATATATACATAGGTATATATATATATATATACTCTCGTTCTCTCTCTATATATAGTCTCTTACTCTCTCTCTCTCTCGTTCTACACTCTCGTTCTCTTTCTCTCTCTATACATATATGTATACATACATATGTGAGTGTGTGTGTATATATATATATATATATATATATATATATACACACACATACACACACACACACACACACACACATACATACACACACACACACACACACACACATATATATATATATATATATATATATATATATAGATATATATATATATATAGATATATATATATTTTAAATTTTTATTATTATTATTATTTTTAATAAATGAAATATGTTCACATTGAAATATCTGTCATGTGTTTAGAGATTCTGGTTCTGTTGTGCTGCATTATCATTACCACGGTGAGAAGTCAGGATTAGGTTAGGTTAAGTTATGTTGAGTTACGCTGCTGCGCTGGAGTCGCAGGGGAACATCGCTAGAGTACTTACAATTGAGTTTATTGGAAGAAAAAAGACATTCAGCACTTTCCAGCAGCGTTCAATATCATATTAATGAGAACTCCAGCACGGGCGAGTGGAGATAGCAAATGCTGCGCCGAGTCACGGCAGAGAATCAGCTCAGCTAGTTAGCGATCCACGAGATGATATATACGCGACGGTCTTGACAACGGTATTACAATGAACGCTCACACTTTAGAATCTGTTTAAGAAAAGTGTACAGATGAGGCGGTGAGAGAGCTGGACAGACTACAGGACTATATTGCCGCTGCATCGTATCACGTGTTTCCCCCTCAGACTGAGCGCCGCATGCCACACCTCTCAGTGCGTACAGCAGCTCACAGCGCTATGGCGTTTACTTCCGTATTGTCTAGTGTTTGTTTACATTGCCACGTGTGGGTTTTTTTTGGCTCCTGTCTCATTGTTTTGTCATTGGATGTCTCCCTAAGATGTCATGATTCCTCTCACCTGTGTTCAATTTGCCTTTGATTAGTTTGTGTAATTATAGCCCTTGTACTTTCGCAAAGTATATGCTCTGTGTCACTGTATATCAACCTATACCAAGCAGTCGATTAATGATTGTCTTTCTGATTGTGATCTCGTTCTGGTTTTCTCATTTTGTTCTGCCCTAGACTTGTGCACGTTATGTGTTCATCGCCTGATCCTTGCCGGAATCTTACTCTGCCTGTTGATTACGTTTCTGTTTCAGTTTGCTACGTTTAAATAAAACCACTGCGTCCTCCACTGTTTCCTGATACACCGCTCTCTTCGTGGACAATGTAGGAAACTGTACATTGATTCTTTCACGTCCAGTAATCACTTTATCCTGCTCGGAGTCATTGTGGATCCGGAGCCTATTCTAGGAAATACTCCGCATGAGGTCTTGATAACACCAGGTTAATTCTAAAGGTTCGGGGTGAATTTATCTTTAAGCTGAACATACACAAAGGATTTTTTTGACTTCGCTCACACAACTCTACGCTTAAAGTGTTCAGCACTGCGGCCTGTGCGGACGGCTGTCACGTCGACACCGTGATGCCCCTGCTGTTTTTCTGAAGACGCCTTTCTTTTTATCTCCATCTGTAAAAGCACACTATTAAAAGCCCAGTCTCGAGGCATCAGACTTCAGACACATGAGCTCTACACAGAGTGGGAGTGAAGACGCTGGAGCTCCAGGGCCGATCCCTGTCCCTGTGAACAGATAACTGATCCTTGGCTATTTATGGACGTCACTCTAATAGGAAAGACCTTGCCATGGGGTATTGTTGAACATAAACATGTGGCTAATGGGAAACTCTGATACATTAACATGCTCCCACTTGTCTGCTGATTACACTTTTACACTTAACATGTAGGAACCCAAGAGGCACAAAGTAATTAACTCTGTGTTGAACGCAACAGTAGTCGTGCATGAGGATGGATAGCAATAATAAAAAAAAACATTAAACCATTTTTATCAAGTTTAGAAAAATGGAGTGCATTACATGGACACCTTGTCTTTTTCAGGGGGTTTTTGTGTGTAAATCACATCTCAAGTGATTTTTACTGTAAAATAGCACCCATATGTTTTAAAAAACCTTTTACACAGTCTCTCCGACTCACAGCCTGTTTTCTCATTCTAATAAGTTATTGTTTCTATAGTAACAAAGAAACGTGTTCTTTTTATCCACCACAGGAAAGTCCTCAAGATGTTACTTTTCAGCTTACAGTGCATTTTTATGTAGAATTAAAGTGCACCTATTATAGTTTTTCAGATATTACATTTCATGTAGTGTGTTATATACGTAGCTGCTTGTGAATGTAAAAACATTTGCAAAGTTTCAAGAATTAAAGTGCACGACAAAAGGAGTTACTGACTCCCAAAAGAAGGAATCGATTCTGAACACCTGAAATGAGTCATTAGTAATTCCAGACTTTACTTCCCCCACTAACCGACATAGGTTTGTAACAAAAAAACTCGCCTCTGGTCTTCATCAGCTGCTTGCTGACAGCGGTAGACCAATCACAACAGTCTGGGACGTCTGACCAATCAGAGCAGAGTATGCTCTTTGTACAGAGGAGTTTAGACTGAATCCTTTAGAACGGATCATTTAACGAGTCATTTGTGACACTGGGGGAAAAAGGGTAACACAGCAGTTTAAATAAGTGGTTTTTTGACCTTGTCAATGCATGTAAATCTATTGAATGAGACCTTTAAAACAAAATTAGGCACGTTTCAAAACCATAATAGGTGCGCTTTAACTTCAAGAGAGTGAAAACAAGAGGGTGACGGAACGACTGTTTATGTTATAAAGTGAATAAAATGTAACTATAAACATTCAAACTTATGACGTTTCATTTAATAAATAAATTGCATTCAAAAACTTGGGGGCATGGTGGCTTAGTGATTAGCACGTTTGCCTCGTACGTCTCCCCGTTCCTCCGCGTACTCTGGTTTCCTCCCCCAGTCCAAAGTCATGTGTTGTAGGCTGATTGGCATTTCACGAATTGCCTGTAATGTTTGGCGAGTGTGTGTTCCTTGGGATAGGCTCCAGGATCCCCTGCGACCCTGTGCAGGATAAGCGGTAAACAAAAACCAAAAAAAGTCCATGTGATGGAGGGCAATAGGCTGTCAAGGCAGTGGCTGGACTTTCGGCAGACACACCGAGGCTTCCGCACGGACACACAAATGAAAAGGATGGAAGATGTTTCATCTAATAAGCAGCACCACAGCAGGAAAAAAATTTGCAGAATCAATGGCAATTTAATTTCACATTTTCTGGAGCCTGTAGCTTCATTGTCTAATGACTTAATCAAATCATCTGGCAATCAAAAGAGAAGCGATGGTGCACAGACGAGGAGAGAACGCAAGCACTTCTAAACTGTAGACTTTTACAGCATAGCATTAAACTAGATATATAGATAGATAGATAGAAATAGAGCTCCTCAACCTTTTGAAACTAAAGCCCCCCGAAGCCTCCCCTATCATGTGGCACGCCTTCCTCCCCTCCCCCCCCATATTGGAGGAGACCAGGTATAATGATTATCTATTCTATATCAAATCTATTATATATAACCTCGTCTATAATCTGTTTTTGAGAGACAGATAGATAGATAGACCGATTATTTTTATTTTGCTTTTGTCCTTTTTTATTACTTTTCATATCTTTTATGATTTTTAAAATAATTTTTATGACTTTTTTTATGAAACCATATAATGGATGGGGGGGCGGGGGGGGGGGGGGCGGTGGGTCATTTAATCATGTAATTCACATTAAATCATGTTAATGTTTCTGTTGGTCTTCCATTTTAGTTCATTTCTTTCCCATTGGCTATGACTCCATATATTTTTTGCATGTCTCTACTCTAATCTCTGATGCAACATTTAGACATACACTGGAGACAGAAAATACGTCAATAATAGACCAGTTTCATAATCAGTTCAGTTGGGGGGGGGGATCCTTGCTTTTACTCTGATGATGGACAATTCTTTTCCAAGAAAAAAAGGTTTCTGATTACCGAAAAAAAAAAAATTTCATTCATCTCGATCTACTTTTATTACTTTATTTCCTGTGTTCATTATCCAATCTGGGTAGATACAGTGGGGGAAATAAGTATTGAACGCGTCAACATTTTTTCCAGTAAATATATTTCCAATGAGGCTATTCGCACAAAATGTTCACCAGACATCAGTATTAACTCAAGAAATATGGAAAAATAAAGAATTCACAACATTAAAGTCCATAAATAAAGTCATGTGTAATAAAGAGGAATGACACAGGGAAAAAAGTATTGAACACGCTAAGAAACAGAACATTTTCATGGTACAGTCAGTTCTGTTTATTTTTGTAATAAAGTTTAGCAGGATTTTACTTGTTCGGTGTTATGTTTTCGTTTGGTATCAGTTTTAAAAACGATCGGCTGATTAATCGGTTATCGGCATGTATTGCTTAGTTATTAGCTTAGTTATCGGTTTCAGTAAAATCAATTATCGGTCAACCTCTAGTAAACAGCTGATAGTTTTTAATGGTATTCATAGTGGAAACCATTAGAATTTATGTCATGGTTTCTATTGTTTTTCTCAGCTGGGATTCCAGGGTCTTAGTGCTGTACGTATTTACATTTTAAATTAGACATAGACCAGCGCTCCGTGGGGCTAACCTGTTCGACTGCGTGATCAGCCAAAGCCGACTCAACTTTAACTAAACATGGTTAAAACTGGATGAATGCCAATACAATGACCTCAATGTTACGTATTCATGACCAAAAGCTACAAGCCTTAAAGATATTTTAAAAATATAATTTTCTGACAACAGGATATTCAATGATTGTTGAGACAAACTCCCAAGTAGACTTGCTGCATTCTGCAGTCTTGCCTTAAAAAATTATAATAAATAGCCCTGATTTTTTTTTTAAATGCACAAGATACAGCAGGAATATTTTTCATGTTTATTTCATGTTTAATGTAGGCCTATAGAACACCGTGCCATAAGCATATGGCTGTGCAGCTGATTCAGCGCACTAATTCAGTCATGCAGCTGGTAAGTTTAACAGGACCGTGGGACTGATGTTGGAACTCCATATATATCTTGTAAAGCTCAATGAGGTAATGTCATGTTTATTATGAAAAACTGCCAGACCGACATGCACACTTTTTTGACTTCCAGCATTTTCCGTTCAGTGCAAGTAGCAAAATTTGGGTCACATGTTTTGTGTCGCTGTATCAGTCACATAAAAGAAATATCAACTGGATCATCTGTGTCATCTCGCCCAACGCTCACGACTGATAGGGATCTATTTTACCTCCAATCTTCACCACCATCTTCACCAAGCTGAAAGAAGATTTAATTTCACATATATATGCATATATACGTCTCTTTTACACACAAACTACTTAAATAATGAAACACATTATATATGCATATGTACAACAATAATTTGGCTAATTATTCCAGCCAGAGATTGTTTTTCCGACACATAGTGGACTCTCTGGGTGCGTTTTCACTCGTCCCATTTTCAGAACAATGAGTTCTCAAAAAAACAACATTTGTGTTTCAGATCTTTGTGTACCTGATTCGTAAGGAGATCAATATGATAGTATTGTAGGAGTGTAGAAAATGGCATTTTGTATGACACGTTCCTGTGCTAGTCGTGTGTTCAACCCAACCAACAATACGCTCGTTTAGAAAAAGAACGTTTATGCCCCACCCACAGGGGCAGGTCTTGCTCTAGAGCAGCAGCTTGTCAGCAGCAAACATTGTCTCTTGGTGCTTTTTTGGCTTTACACAAATCAGCCATCGGGATGATCCACAAGAAGCGGGAGAGGCTCCATGCACGTTGCTCATATTATTCATAAATGATATAAAGACACAATATATGGAGTCCTTTCTTTTTAAACAACACTACTTTAAATCCAGCTTAGATTAGATATCCACTGGCCGAACAGGATGCTTAAATAAGAGGAGACGCCGTAGTGTATATCAAGTGGCTTCCTCGTCAGTGCATCCCAGCTCCTCGGCTGGCTCCTCATACGCCATGTACACTTACAGAGGAGGAAACATAGCGTAATACGGTGCAGTGTGCTGTATATGGAATGGGTGATGGAGCGAGGACGTTATATAGGTACTCGGGAGCTGCATATGCACGAGAGGTTTTTGCTTGATTCCCTTCCCCCGCTTCTTTTATCCTTTCAAAAATAACCATATGAACCTCCTATTTATCAGACGAGGGTGCCCAGAGTCATTTCCATAGGTCAGTGCTCTGGCCCCTTCCCCCATCTCGGCCATTATCGCACGTCTTTTGTCTGACAGATGTGGGCTCAATGTAGGGAATCAGATGGAAGAAACCATTGCAACCTCCCCCACACGGCATTACAGACCACTGCAATTCTCTTTGTGCTTGCTCGATGGTAAACACCCTCATGGGTCGTGCCGTGGTTTTGTGTAAGATCCTACATATTCCGTCCTCTGAGATGTGAGACATCGCCAACAAGTCACGACTGTTCATTTTTGTTCTGAATATCTGCCTGTGTACTGGGGTCAGTATTGTTACATAAAGCATCACCAACACCGAGTATGCGTGCAGAAAGCCTAGCTCTCCCTGTAAGATTTCTTTACAATCACGACAAAATATGAATATTTGATTTGCTTTCTGAAAGCAGCGTACGGTCTAGCGCTGGTTAGGAGTTTAGGAATGACTTCACGTATTCACGAGTTTAGTCCATTTGAATCGAACCCTACTTGATGAAAACAATCTGTTAAGAGACTGTCTGACCGAGGTGATCTTGGTCGAACTCTATTGCTGTTCCACCGCAATGAGAAAGCGATTCGACTTCGAATCGACCCGACTGCAGGAAGTGAATGTCTTGGTTTGGGTTTGCACCATGTTTTTGTAGATGCTGATAAACTGTAGCCAAACTGAGCCAAAGGACAAAGCTGTAGCGATGCTGGAATACCATACGACACACAACAACAAATTGTGTAACCAGGAAATTCATTATATTTTCAATAAAGTTATCAACTGTTCACTGATGGAGACTTGAGAGCAAAACTGTTCACAGCCCTAAAGCCATCATAGCCACTGCAGTCCAAAGCCATCTACGTGGTTTCTAAGTGGTACCATTTAGAAGTTAGGCTGTGCATATGGGGCCATCCTCAGCAGCAGCGACGGGTTTCCAAGTGATTTGAACTCCAACCAGTGTTCTCTTCGTATTCTCCATACTCTGGTAATTTCTCAGATTTCCAACACACACATGGCACAGGTTTGGTTGCCCCTTTTTCATCGCCATTTTCCCCTTCAACCAATCATTGCAAGAGTTTTACCGGTATGTTCTCAGCTCTACGTGCATTTCAGACGACAATTTTTAGCTTTCTGGTTCGTTTAAATACGTCTAGTGAGAACCCAAAACTTCAGAAATTCCAAAGGGCTGGCCTGAGCTGCTCAGATATAAAGTCAAACCGAACTTTCACTGGCAAGCTGCTGTGAATAAAAGCATCAGCCACAATAAAAAAAAAAACTGAGCGTTTCTAGTTTTGCCAAACCGCAATCAATGGCACGGGGTTTTGCGTGCGAGTGTCAAGCGTTTAAGACCTGAGGCACTCCCCTTTATATGAAAATCTCAAACAGGATAGAACAATTTGCTCTTCCGTATCTTACTGATGAGAAAAAGAAAGCTGGCGCTAATCACAGAATAGACACCGTAATTTATTTGCATAATTGCCTAGATAAATACTTTCAGTATGTACTGTAGGTACAAACTCTAGTGTCATCCAGGGGCGCAAACCGATATAAAAGGTAATAACTCTACAATTGATTTTAACCCATATTAGGAATAGGATAATACTTTATTAATCCGCAGACGGAGAAATTAGGAGGCACCGCAGCAGCAAGACAGGTGAAGAACAAAGAGATAGTAAGGAGAATAATACAGGGATATATAACGAGTATATACAGATGTATAAATATGTATAGACATAAGTGCAAACTATATATTATATATATATATATATATATATATATATATATATATATATATATATATATATATATATATATATACATATATACACACACACACACACACATATACATATGAGCAGTATATATACAACAAACAACAATGTACAGTCCCACTATACATACAGCCCATGTACAATGTACACAATTGCAACTGTACGCTATAATCAGAGTAGACATATAACAATAACTATGAAGTAGTGATGTGTAAGCAATGTAAATAAATAGTACAATATGTTACCCATATTCCAACAAGGTAGCAGCATATTTGTAATGTAGTAAATTAAGGTCAAGGGAGGGGGTGGTTAGGTGTTGTACAGTGGTCTTAAAAACAGAGAAGACAAACCCACGAGCTACTTCAGTTGACCTAGGTCTAACAATAATTCAATTCATGTTCCAATCATCAACTTCTCAACCCGTGCAAAATATTTTCAGTGTTTTTTCACTATTAAAACATTACCACTCCGTAGCAGGTTTAGCCTTAACACGTCTTTTTCTCTGGGTTTAATGACGGTTAACATTTAAGGTGGACTTCCTGACATCTCTACTTCTCTGATTTTACTGATGAATCGCTGGTCTGTTTGTGTACATCTGTTCTAGCAAGGATTTCAGACCCCCGTACTGGCAGAGAAAAGATTCCAGCTGACACGCATATCTAGTAAACGTATCCTTCTTTATTAAAATACTTACGCCATTATAAAAACACAACATGATGCAAAAGGCTTTTGTAGGAGGGGGGGGAATGCATTCATTACAGAAACAAATTTTCTGTCTCTGCTTTTTCTGTCCCTAAACACGAGCCTTCACCCTGATTCGTTATTTTCTGGCATTAAACAAATATCCTCTATTAAAAAAAACTTATTTATCCAGCACTAAACCTAAATGAAACGAACAGAACAGCAAGACCATCGTTACCAACTGTACTGATGTCTCAAGCAAGTGAGCAGAAAATGACACGTGACCCAATGTATTCAAGAGGAATGGGTTTTTATGGTGATATAGCTCTGTTCAGGAGTCTCAGTGGAACTCGTGTGCCTTGGTTAGTGAAACATAAACTGCTCAGAGGTAAACAAAGAACAATTATACTGAACAGGAGGAACCAGTTTATTCAGAGACATGAGCAATTCAGAGTAGATCAGACAGTATCAACAAAATCTGAAAGAATCCTGGCATGGTTCAATACCGCAATAATGAACTCGGCAATTTAAAATGGCGACCTGTGGACACGAGGCTAGTCTTATTTCAAAACTGATTCTACTTCTTTGTACAAATTTCATAAGGAAACGTTTTACATTCATGGCATTTTGACAGGTGACCTTATCCAGAGCGACTTACATTTATCTCATTTATACAACTGAGCATTAAGGGCCTTGCCCAAGGGCCCAACAGTGGTAGCTTGGCAGTGCTGGGGCTTGAACTCCTGACCTTCTGATCAGTAACCCAGAGCCGTTAACCACTGAGACACCACTGTTACTTAAGAAGCTTGTCTGTTAGCAGTTTTCGTACCTCAGGTACTTACTTGTCGCAGTTTCCAGGTTAGTCACGGTGTATAACTATATCATTAACGTTTTCTAAACTCCAATTAAAATGCATTTCCGTCTATTACCGTCTACTGATTCATTTCTTAACCGATTAAGTTCGTTACTCCGGGCAATCTTGTCTCTTTTGGATCCGTTTGTGATTTTGCAACCCCCCCATCCCTCTGTACTGTCCCTAAATCACACTACAGTACCCTGCGTTTCTCAGACACGGCTGCAGTGAAAACACTTTGGCTGTGTAATCCACTACTGTCAAAAACACATTACGCTGCTGCCGCTACTATTATCAGGGCTCGTACAGATTCTTCATGATGAAATTCCAGGACTTTCAAGGACTTTTCAAGCACTATTTTTTTTCAAGGACCATACATGTCCATCCATACATCCATTTTCTTATCCTACACAGGGTCACAGGGAGCCAGGGGACTCGGGCACAAGGCAGGGGACACCCTGGATAGGGAGAGCGAACCCATCAAGGCACAATCGGGGCACAATCACACACAATGCAGAATGGCCTACAACGCATGTCTTTGGACTCGGGAAGGAAACCCCTGAAGCACGGGAAGAACAGGCAAGCTCCGCACACACAGGGCACCAGCAGCAATCGAACCCCCAACCCTGGAGATGTGAGGTAAACGTAATAACCACTAAGCCACCATGCTCACCACAAGACATGTCATTCAAACATGTTCTTAATTTTTTCTTTTTAAATTCCAAAAACATTAATAATAATAATAATAATAATAATAATAAAACACAACCAGTTTTTGTATGGTGCCATTTCCAGCCATGCTGGACTATAATTTGCATTTCCTGAATTGAGCAGACGCGTTCAGTTTTCAATTGTAGCGTCCATTCTCTAACTGAGATAAATTATTTTTATTACTATAAAAAAAAAAGCAGAAAAAAAACTATATTACTATAAAAAAAGAAAAGCAGGACCTCACACTCGTGGGGCAGTACTGGCCACTCTCTTATATGGATGTCACGAGAACCGATACTTCGGTACCAAGTTGGTACCAACATTCTTAAAACGTGACGGTACTTGTTTTCCTGCAGTAGCGTTCTTATCGATGCTAATGAGAATACCGGTGCTGCAATTCTTCCGGAACTGAAGGGGGCAGCAAATACGCGTAAGTGTTTTAGTCGGTCCACAAGTGGTGAAGAAGAAGAAGAACGCCTACAAGCACACGGGAAAAACTACAGAAGACGGCGATGAGTTGAGCTCCACCCCGACTCGTTGAGAGGAAAGGTGGTAAGAGTTAAATATGGAAATACTTCGCATTCGAGGCGGATGAAGCCGGTGTGCAACCGATGCTATCGCTCATTTCAAACAAAGCGAGGAAACACCTGGAATTTGGCGAAGCACCTGAAGGACGGTCCCTGTATTATGTTTGTTTGAGGCAGCTGCATTGTTGCCATGAAACCAGCTAACGTTATGCTCCATGTAATGTTCGCGATAGTCAGTTATTTGTTAACGACGCTAACACATTGCAGTGTTATAAACTACCTCCGAATGGGCCACCTGCATCGCCATTCAGCCCGTGTCCTGTCAGCTAAATGTAGCTACTGTCACTAATAATTATTCAAATGTTCATGCTTTTAATAAACCGTTTTGCCCTGCTACCATATCAATGAATTTAAACTAATGCTTGCATTCAGAGTATAAGGTGTGTGTGCGTGTGTGCATTTAGGAGTGCACCTTAGCACTTGTAGCCTCCACTGTTTTATTAGTCACTGTCAGACAGTGTTTGATAAAATACACCCCCACCCCCGCCCTCTCTCTCTCTCTCTCTTTTTGTTGGCAGTATCAGCCAGATGAGGATGTCCTCCAGGAGAGTTTTTAATATTATGTTTATACCACACTGTGGTATCGACTTTGTTATAGAGTATCGTGTACTTTTGGTGGTATCGGTACAGACTACTAGATGTTTGGTATCGTGACATCCTACTTTCTTATATGGAAAGTTACCAAGGTTTGATCAAAAGTCGAAAGATTTGTCATTAGGTGTTTTTTGAAAGGAAAAAAGTCACAAAAGGCGTTTGAAAAGTGAACAGGAGTGGTCTCCATCACAATGAGCCTGTGAATAGCGGGAGGAGGAGGAGGAGAAGGTGCTGCAGTGAAAGGATGTATTTGTTGTATTCGTGTTCTATTGAAAATAAACACTTTAAAGTTTTTTTCTGATTGCGTATTTATTGATTTTTTTTTTTTATATATAATTCACTTTTCAAGTGCCACTAGATAAAAAAAACATGTCTATTTTCAAGGTTTTTCAGTACTTCCGAGCCGTTCCTCATAGCCACTACATGTTTATGCGTCTGGAAAGATTGGAAATATTGACCTTATATAAAATGACCAGTAGAAATAATCCCAAGTTTTGAATTTCCCCTATAGGAGATCAATAAAGGTACATCTTATCTTATCTTATCTTATCTTAAGTAACACAGGCTATATCCCATTCAAATTAACTTGTTAGTAAAAAATTCCATTATATCCTGTGGGAATAGAAGTTTTGGGCTTTTTCTTTAGTAAAAAGACACACAATCTTTTCTGTCATATACTGCCAAAACAAACCAGAACCAAGTATTGGTCGAGTTTAAAAAGCAGAACAGTGAAAGATCACTGTGCCTCAGTTATACAGTGTATTAATGTATATGTGATAAAGACTTCTTCTCCTCTCTTTCTACGTGACATTTACACGCATACAAGGACCATGCGATACGGCCATACATGTCATGGAGGAGTCGGTTTACATCACTAAGGCCGGCGCTAGAAGCTACTACGGGTGTGCTGTAAGAAAAACAGAAAGCAGCATGGTGGAGTGTGACCCAGAGCAAAACTCCCCACAGCACTCCGACACTGAACTGCAAGATGAGGAACCTGTACCTAAACAATGGATGTGGTACTGTCGAGTGGATTCCTTAAACTTAAAGCAGAATAGAGTGGTTTAATATGAACTTTTTCTATATATTTTGTATTCATATTATTCCCATTTTAACAGTGTTATGTTTTTCTTGTTCTCATCTGTGATAGTTCTGTTCAATTTTGTATACAGGCTGTCCCAGTAGTCTCCATACGGCCTCCATACATAGGGGAAATTAACAGTTTTTAGCAAAATATCTTTTTAAAAAAATGATATTTAGTTCATTTATATTTATATACATAATATCATAAGATTTTTAAACTAAACAATAACAATTTACGATCATTCTGTTTAAATGTTTACACCCCTCTGGCTCTTAATGTACCACGTTGTATATATATTTATATATATACATTTATATATATATATATATACATTTATATATATATATATATATATATATATGACAGGAAACATGGGAAGCACATCACACGCACCAAACTTATTAACGAAAACACTGGAAGTGTTGCGGACTGACCGAGAAGCGGACATCCATGAACATCCACTGACAAAGGCACAACCCGACACGGTGCTGGCGAACATAGTGCCCTATCTATCGAGATTTTTGGGACAGATATATATATATATATATATATATATATATATATATATATATATATATATATATATATATTGTTTTTCATGCGTTTTAGAGAAAATTTTATATATCAAAATGTATATTATTTGAAGATATGAAATAATCCGTCCATATCGCTCAGCCCTACTACATACATGTTAGTCATGTGACCTACTAATGAAAGTCATACAGCAAGATGTCAACCCCAACTACCCCCCCAACCCCACCTGTGTAAAATGAATCCAGCTGGGATAAGTCTTAATGAAACCGATAACCAGATTTCTTAAGATATTCTGTTCTGAAATCTTTTTGTAAGGAAGGCTAGCCTGATGTACACACATGCCCGTCTCATGGTTCACATTTCCTAGGATTAGGATAGATATTACTTAATGTTATCCGCTTTGAAAACATGAAGTTGCACGCAGTAGACAGTGATTATCGTACCCCACTTTTTTCCCACTGTTAACAATACTGCAAGTCTCTCTGACAGGTACGCGTAGCTATGGCTGAGTCGAGTCGAGTCGGGACAGGTTTTCAGGGGACATCGGTGCTGTCGTATGTAAAGCAGGTGAAATGCTGCCAACGAGGATGACGCTGTGATTTCTGATTCTGTTCTTTTCCATCCGCGATACCAAGCTCACTGTTTTGTTTCTTGCCTCCGCACACGAACGTCTCGGTGCACCTCGTTTAATGAAAAAGGTTGCCTGAGAAAAGCTTTTTAAATACGTCCGTCCGGTTTAAGTGTAGTGTCCAGGACACTTTAAAATATCATACTCGTCAGATACAGTGCAGTGTGCAGCAACCTGACAGGCTAATAAGCGCTGAGAGAGGAAAGGAGCAAGAAGAGTCACGAAGCACGTTCCACTAAATGCTCAAGTGCTGCTAAATGCTACAAAAGCCTGAGCGGGTTTTTTTTTTTTTCCAGTCTCCGGAGCCGAGAGAATCGCAAAGCTCCTGTTCATGTTTTCTGAACGGAGAAACACCGTTTCTTTAATGCAGCCGGTTATAAAGACACCGAAGGAAGAGGTAGTCAAACCTACGGTATTTCCTTTGAAAGTTGCCAAACAATTAATGTCATAATTATGACAGAAATTGTCAAACAAACTGTGGAACGGTGAACGAAATAAAGCTATTTTTCACCGTTTGGGTTTTCTCTACCCCGTCCACCTTCCAAACTACTAGCTCGGCGCTTGTGTGGATTTTTCATGCCAGCATGTCAACTGTGTGAACTGTAATCGGGAGTTGGCACCAATCCAGACACACAGCCCATTAATCACAGTCCTGTCTCTTGTCTCCGAAACCGCAGACACCACAGTCTGGGCGTAGTCTGTGTATTATGAGACGTGACGAATGATCCTCAAACAGGTACTCATCTAGGTACCGAGATGGAAAGCTGATGGGAGGCGGGCTGTGAGACAACCTCGTCTTGGCCTCTGCTTCATCCTGACATACAGGAAACAGATTCTTCCCGTGTAATGTGCATCGAAATGATGCGGCTCGGAAGCGTGAGAGCTTTCGACACAGGAAATAAGCGCTTACCCTGGTTCACGTTAGCATACAGCAAACAAACTGACTACAGGAAATGCTTACCGGAGTTCCGGGCATGTTGAAAATGTTTTAAGAAAGTCGTTAAAGCGTCCTG
Source organism: Ictalurus furcatus (assembly GCF_023375685.1). Lineage (NCBI taxonomy): Eukaryota > Metazoa > Chordata > Actinopteri > Siluriformes > Ictaluridae > Ictalurus > Ictalurus furcatus. Next base: position 28,945,102 of record NC_071255.1, on the reverse strand, counting down.
TCTCGATTTCGTGTGCGCGTACGTACGGAGTTACAGCGCTGTAATGTGGTGCAGATGGGGTTTGATCGTTATTCTCCGCCAATGCTGACTGAGAGAATACTTAATAGCACGTTAGAGTGTATCTAATAGCAGGGTAGAAAATGACAGAAGTACTTGTGACACGATCTCGTATCCGTCATCCGTGTCATCCCTCGCGAGACTAGATCATTTATTAAACACCAGGAATCGATAACACATTTGATCAGGGTATTTCCACAGCTAAAATGAAAGGCTGACTGAAACAAACAGGATGTACGTGTGCCGCAATACACGTGTAAAAGTAACAACACAATACAGAAAGGTTTTCACACATGTTGAGCCACCCCCCCCCCCAAAAAAAAGCCAGAAATCATCAATTCGCAATACACCCAGCATGAGAGCTGTCATTCCTCTCTTCTTCCTCGGATGCAAGATGGATTTAAAGGTATTTCTAAGCAGTAAGTCAGGGCATTGTAGTCAACTGCAAAATAAGCCTGTGGCGTTCTTGTGCATGAGTACAAACACCCTTAGGATAAAATAAAAGAAATAAAGAAAATTTCACCGAGGCATTCCTTGCGTTGGAGTTTACTGACTATGTTTACATGCACATCAATATTCTGATATTAATCGCAATTTGGTGATATTCTAATTAGTACCAAGTCGCCGCAATCCGATTGCCCCGATTCAGGTTATGACAATACTTTGATTCCCCATATTCTGATTCCCACTCCTGGAAAATGTCTGTTTTAATCAGAAATTCATTACATGTAAACACCTTATTCAGAAAATCCACTGAAAGGAGATATATGCGCACGCTCAGTCCACAAGGAATTGTGCCTAGCATGGGCAGAATCTTTAATCTCCCGGAAAATAACAGCGGGAAAGGAAAAGTGCATGTGTAGACCAGCGAACTTACGGTAACCGTGTATACAGGAATATTCCGACGCCTGCTCGCATATAAACATCGTATTGGGAATATGGCTGCGACCCGAATATAGACCTGAAACGGACTATGCGGATGTGCATGTAAACATAGTCAGTGATGTTCTGTCATTATCACACGTAACAAAACTGATCAAACAGCTTATATTAGGAAATTAATAGTAAAACATCAGCTCTAAAGTGTGCATCTCCCTTTGCATGATATAAATATTCTCTAATAATAAAGCGCACCTATTATGGCTTTTCAAATATTACCTTTCATGTAGTGTGTTATATACGTAGCTGTTTGTGAAAGTAAAAACATCCGCAAAGTTTAAAAAATCAAAGTGCACGACAAATGGAGTTATTGACTCGCAAAAGAAAGAACCGATTCTGAACACCTGAAACAAGCCGTTAGTAATTCCAGACTTACTTCCTGCACTAACTGACGTAGGTTTGTAACATAAAAAGCCCCGCCTCTGGTCTTCTTCAGCTGCTCGCTGACAGCGGTAGACCAATCACAACAGACTGGGACGTCTGACCAATCAGAGCAGAGTGTGCTCCCTGAAAGGAGGAGTTTAGACTGAATCCTTTAGAAGGAATCATTTAACGAGTCATTTGTGACACTGGGTGGGGAAAAGGTCATGCTGCAGTTTAAATTAAGAGCAAATTAAAGTGTTTTTTGACCTCGGATGCATGTAAATCTATTGTATGAGACCTTTAAAACAAAATTAGGCATGTTTCAAATCCATAATAGGTGCGCTTCAGCTGTGACATCTAATACATTTGTATCCTTTACGATTCCAGAAATGCTCAGGGTCATAACAAAACTTCGATGTCTGTTTTTGCTTTTGATTCCTTTTCAGCTTTATATCTCTTGTTATAGGATTCAACGGCATTTCATTTTTATCTTCTAAGAACTCTCTTTATATGTAGTTAAACTGTATTACACATATACAGCGGGGTCCAAAAGTCTGAGACTGCTAGTGAAAATGCGTCTATATTGCAGCCTTTTCTAATTTAATACAACAGTTTTCATTACAGATCCTATTGTTGACAACGACTTGCGTGAAAAGCAGAACCGTTGTAATATTTACATGCGTTTTTTAGTATTTGGTACGTCCTCTATTTGCTTTAATCACAGTGTGCACTCGAGCTGGCATGGACTCCACAGCTTTGTCCAAAACCTTATGAAGCATTTTAGATCAGGTCCATCGGAGTGTCGTCTAAACGCATGCTTCATTGGAAGAGATCAGGCATGAGGACAATCTGACCTTTTGTACGAAGCAGTTAACAGTTGGTCAATAGCAATAATTTGCTTACATTTAAATAGGGACCTAGGAATAGTGTGGAATCTTGAATATTTTATATATTTACGGCTGTGATGGTGGCAGTTTTTTTTTTCCCTCCAGCACAGCCATTTTACCACTGGCACATTAACCCAGACATTTTCCGCAAAAAAAAACCCAAAAAAACTCCACAAGTTGCATCTCAAACGTTGAAAAAAAAAGCCGAGCAAAAACTCTAATTCAACCACAGCTGGCACAAACACAACAGTGTACTCCCTTAAGCCGTGACAACGGGTAGATCGGGGCCGTACAATTGCTTTGGATTCCTCCGTCAGGAAAAGACAAAATGACTGTATTTGCTGTGTCTCAACCGCTCGCTCTTGAGCCCTTTCTTAGGGCCTCATTGCGAACGCTGAACGCTGGCTCACATCGTGCTCCCCAGTGCGTGTGGATATGAGTGCAGCATACATCCCCAGCAGGATACAAAGCTGTATGCCTTTAGCTAATGTGTTCAGCTGTTAAAGCATTAACACACACTCACACACCCTTCTAAAGAGACTTGGGAGACGTGTAAGAGAAAAAAAGACAACAACAACAACAACAACAACAACGAGGAGCTTAAACTAGCTTACAGCTTTGTCTCTTGAATGTGAACTTCATTTCTAGTCTGTTAATAAACAACACGTCTGCACACGAAAGTCAAGGACAGCTTTTCACACACAGACACACACACACACCGTACCGCTGGCGAATGCACTGCTGCTGACCATATATTTCTGAATTAACCATCGGTTCAAAAATAACGTGATTACTTTTTCAGCTAATAACGCAGATTAAACTGTGATTTCAACAAGACGACTGTTTCAGAAGCTTCATCAGATTTTGAGAGTGTTACAAAAAATAAGCTGCGCTTAAAAAATACGAAATTAAGCCCGAGTGTTAAATTGAATGCTAACTTGTCGCCCTAAGTATGATTAGCCTAATGAAAACTGCACACAGAAGCTAACTGTGCACGTTTCCATCCTCCTGCCCAAGTTAACGATCATTCACAATTACAATCGCGCTGACATTTACAATAGATTAAAGGTGCTTTTTCCATTTCTGAACCAACTTACGCTTTTTTTTTTTTTACACAGATCTCTCATGATCTGTCTCTCTCATTCTGCTTCTGAAAGGAATCGCTCGAACAAATGCTGCACAGCAGATGACAACGTTTCATGATCGTTGTTTTTGTTCCGCTCAAAGCCTTGCCCAAAACTAGCCTGGATTGATTCATCCACTTCTACCGCTGAATTAACCCCACTCACAGATTGCACTGAATCAATGCAAGCTAGTTGAGCTAGATGTGTCGGCTCAAGCGGAAAGTATGCTAGGAACAGCGTACAGTAAGCGTGGCGCAAATTTCGTCATCAGCAGAGTACACGTGTACTTACGTTGGAAAATCACTTTCCAACAGCGGCAATATGATGATCAGATCCATCTTTTCACACTGGGGACAACCGGGGGACTCGTACACGACTATTACAAAAGGTGCAAACATTCACTGATGCTCGAGAAGGCAACACGGTACATTAAGAGCCAGAGGGGTGTAAACTTTTAAACAGAATGATCGTAAATTGTTATTATTTCGTTTAAAAATCTTGGGGTTTTTTTCATTTAGTACTTCCCTTCCGAAGCTACATAAGATATTTACATGTTTCCCAGAAGACAAAATATAATAACGATATATTACACCTGTTCAAAATTTTGAGCTTAACTAGAAGCTGTTACAATAGAAACAAGAACGTCTTAGAAGGAGTGCGTCACTACAAACCTGTGATTTGAATGACAGTCAATACTATTTTCAGAGCTGCTGCTATGGGAAATTAATCAACCAATCATTCAGTACTGAACACTTGCTGAAGGTATTATACTTTGTACCATTTCTACTCCCAGTTTTAGTCACTAGACAAACTAAAAGACAAAATTATTAACGATTTCTGGAGTTTCACCCATGAGCCCTGCATATGAACTGCACTTCTGGGCTCAAGAGACTTACAGAATCATATTTGGAAACTACACCTTCAAAAATAAAGACATCAACACAACAGCCTATAGCCCAGCTCAGTGCTCCAGTACTTGTAGAGTGAAATTCAGCGTTATGGCTGGAACGGTGTGTTCTTTCACTGTGTACTCCATAAGTACAGAGCTTTGAACACCTCAACTCACTCCCCTCAACCCTCAAAGTGAAATATATCTCACCTAGCACAGAATAAAACAACTGCTGGACTAGCTGTGCCTCAGAAATTAGCGACCAGGTCAGCAGTTCATCTCCAGAGCTCCTGAAGTAGCTGAAGAATAATTTTCTTATTGCGCGTAAAAAAAAAGCCGATTTTTTATTTTGGCCGTTAGTCGGTGTTAGACAAATGGTCTGCACTTGTATAGCGTTTTTTATTTTTTTTTAAACCTTAGCGGTTCTACAAAGCGCTTTAGACTGTTTATCATTCACCCATTCACACACACACAAACACACACCAATGGTAGCAGAGCTGCCATGCAAGGCACTAGCCTGCCATCGGGAGCAACTTGGGGTTCCGTGTCTTGCCCAAGGACACTTCGACATGTGGAATCATGTGGGCCGGGAATCGAACCGCCAACCCTAAGATTAGTGGACAACTCGCACTAAGAGTTTAGCTTGTGTGCATACTAAAAGGAAATCCATTTTAAAAACACTTTATTGCTCTGTTTAATAATAACGCACCGTGCAGAATACGAACGAGTGCATCGTAAAATGTATTGTAGCAGCTTTTCTTTCCCGTACACGCCTAAAATTAACTGACCTGATTTGTGCCCAGAGAAATAAAACAGTAATAACAGTAACGCCAATCTCCAATGTCCAAACCCTCATTATAGCACTTCCATAACGCAATATGGAATAACGACTTTGCTGTTTAATTAAAACATCGTATTTGCACAGTGCAACTGCTCTTTGTGATGTCTCTAAAGCAACTGGTTATAAATCCAATTTTCTACATACAAAGACAACTTGTACCAGCAAACCAGCTGGTAAAGTGTGTGAAAAATACTGTACCAAGGGTTCTGTGTCCTCTGCGTGTACGATAAGGTTAGAGCACAATCGCTGCATTGATGCGCATGATACTCAAACTAAACATGATATTGCAAAAAATAATAATAATCAACCGTGTCGAAAAGCAGAAAGGAGGACAGACCAAAGCCAGGCTCAGATCTGATTAATGGCACGGGCATCAGGGTCAGTACTGGAGTGGATCGGTATCGGATCAATCCGGCATGTTTTCTGATCTGATCCACAGACATTTCATGGTGTGGACGTGCGAGGCTGAAGCACAGATCATGTACTGAGCGCAGACCAGGGCTCGTCAGACATTATGCACATAAATCTAGATCAGAAAACATGTCAGATCTGATACTGAGCCAACAATTTACGCGCGAGTATTGTTCCTGATACCAGTACTCATTTTATCAACGCGATCTGACAAATACGTCCACGGATGTATTTTATATAAAATGCCAGTATTGACCCTGATGCCTCCATTTTCCTGAGTGCTCCTTTCTGACTTTCAGCACTTGTTTTCTTTGCTGTTGTTGTAATATTGTGTTTTCTCTCAGTATGTACGTGGACTGACAAAACACAGATTTTCAACTGATCGTAGGACACAGTTCACCTTTTCATCTCCACAGTTCATCTCCTGCCTGACCCCATACCTCTCCATGCTTCACATCAATGAGTGTAGACAGATATTCAGATCTCGCATAACCAGTACTGAAAATTCCGCACAAAATATCAGTAACAAAAAAAAAGCAGTGTGCTGAATACCGGTCCCACTGCAGCGCTGATAAAAAGCAGATCATCACTCATCTCTGTATAAAGTGTGTATTTTTATCATCCTAAATAGCTCCTTATCATTGTTTTGAACAGAATAAACTTGTTTACCCAAACAGCACACTTGTAAGCTGCATTTATCTCCAAGAATAAAGCTTCTGGAGTGCTGAAAGGATGCATTTAGTATTTTAAGAGAATAAAAAAACATTTAATTAACTAAAAAAAAAAAACTTTTACTTCAGAGCCACAACTCAGTCAGTATGTTGGATGGAGAGAGAGAAAAAAAACAGTATGTGAATCCCTAAGGTTTAGCTAGCGCAGTTTACCCATGAGTCAGTCACTAAATTAAACGTTATTACATCTAAAAATGACTAAATTGCTTATTATTTCTGCTAGTCTAGGTAAAATGGGTGAAGTTACAGGTGTGAAGTGTGAGTTTGTGTGCAAGTTTTTTTTTAGCTAACAGGTAGCACGGCTTATAAACACGAGCCAATTAACGGTAAACTCGGCTCAGCAAATAGCTTAGCTCGCTACTAACCCGTTATTCAGCCGGACTATAACTACTTTATAACTACTCAATTCTTTACAACTGCCTATCTAATAAAAGAAAGTAACTTGAAGAAAATGACGCCAGCTGACCTAACTAAAAGCTAACTGAAGGAAAACATTGCAAAAACTCGACCGCTTAGCCAGCTAGCTAACTGTCGTACAACGCTATTAAGAGCTGCTACACTAAACACTCAAACACACCGAGCTGCCTGCTCGGAGAGTCGTTAACGTTTAGTAGTTGAACTAACGAAAGAATTCATTAAGTTAATATGAAACGGCTAGTTAAACATGTATGGATATATATATATATATATATATATATATATATATATATATATATATATATATAGTGTATGACTTGGCAAGAAAAGAGTAACAGTGTGTGTTATGTTAGTGGTTTGTGAATCACAACATCGCCTGTCTAAGTAGTGTTGTAGTAACGAAAACACAAACAGGACAGGGGATTTAGGACACATTGAAGGAAGAATAATTAGGAGTAAAACCTCTCTGGCCATGAAATGAGTAGGTGTTTATGTATTAAAACACGTTGATATTTATTAAAGAGTGTGGCATGATTTATTGGGGTGTGTGTGTTACATCGCACGAAGATTAAAAGACACTCAGCTAAAACACGCCTGTCCGGTGTTTGCCTGTCTCTGTCTCTGTCTCTCTCTCTCTCTCTCTCTCTGTCTGTCTAACCCGATTTCTCTACACCAGGCACAGGCACAGACACATCCCCCCCCTCCCCAAAACAATAAACATTCCTGTGGAAAGCACGGTTCTTTCTCTCTCTGACCTGCGCCATCTTTGAAAAGAGTCTCCGGGTCCGCACAGCTTCGCTCCTCCAAACAAAGAGCAACACACACGGCGGCTTCCGCCACACAACTTCACTGAGAAACGGGAAATAAATAACAACAGCCACACACACACACACACACACACACACACACACACACACACACACACGGGCTTCTTACCTTCAGATTGGCGAATCCAAGCGTTAAAGAACAGAAGGAGGAAAGCGAGACAACACTGTATTGCATCCATCCTCGAATCACACTTTACTCTACACTGGCTGCTGGATGTCTCTCTCTGTTTCTGTCTCCCCCCTTCACACACATACACACTCTCTCACACACATACATATATATATACACACACACACACACACACATACACACTGAACTTCTCCAGCTCAGTGTTATAGAGGAGTGAAGCACGTGTGATTGGCTGGAAGCGCCACTCCCCGCCCAGACACACACACACACACACACACTCACTGTTTTCCGCCCAGCTCACTATTAATGTTATCTGGTCAGAGTGACTTAATTTTACACACAGTTACATTTATTTTCATGACTGTCTGCATGTAATTTCTGTTTTAAAAAAACACACACAACTATTCCTACTTAGAATGTATGTTGTATGTTGCTCTCAAACTTTTTATGCACCCAGGAGCCCTGGCAATACATGTCCATCTATCCATCCATCCATCCATTTTGCATGCTACTTTTCCTACACAGGGTCGGGGAGAGCCTGGAGCCTATCCCAGGGGACTCAGGACACCCTGGGTGAAGTGCCAACCCATTGCAGGACACAACCGCACATATATTCACGCACTACGGACCATTTGGAAATGCCAATCAGAATACAACACATGTTTTTGGACTGTCGGAGGAAACCCGAGTACCTGGAGGAAACCCCTGACGCACGGCGAGAACATGCGCACTCCACACACGCAGGGCGGAGGCGAGAATCGAACCCCAAACCTTGGGAGTGCGAGGCAAATGTCTTTATATATCAGGCTCATTATTCAAACGTGTACAGTATAACTCATTCACCACCGAGTTGGAGGACCTGGGACTTAGCCTGTCCCTGTGTCCGTGGTTGTCCAACTTCCTGACATGCAGACCACAAGTAGTGCAAACATGTCTCACCCTCTGAGAAGGCCTACCTGGAGGAGATTAAAAGCCTGAAGAACTGGTGCCAGGAGAACAAGCTTGTCCTGAATGTCAGCAAGACAAAGGTGTTGATAGTGGACTTCAGCAGGAGGTGAGCTACCACCCTCTAAAGATCAACGGGGCTGCAATGGAGAGAGTGGACTGTTTCCAGTAAATTGGTGTTTACATCACGGTCCTGTCATGGTCCTGTCACATCATCACCCTGGTGAAGAAGGCCTTTGAGCATCTTTACCACCTTAGACACTTAAAGGAATTTAATTTGTCATATTAAAGTGGTAAGGAACTTTTACACCTGCACCATTGAGTGCATCCTGACGAGAAGCATCACAGCCTGGTTTGGGAACAGCACCAAGCAGGATAGGCAGGCTCTCCAGAGGGTCCAGTCTATCTACAGCAAGCAGTGCTGGACTAAGGCCCGGAAGATAGTGAAGGACCTCAGCCATCCAAACAATGGGCTTGTCTTTCTGTTGTGGTCAGGGAAGCGTTTCTGCTCTTTGAAGGCCAACACAGAAAGAATGAGGAGGAGCTTCTTGCCACAGGCCATTCAAGTCCTCAACCAGGACAACAACTAGGACTTGCACTTCGACTAGCTTGCACAACACCTACACAACTTACATTCCTGTTATTAAACTGTATTTATAAATATTTATTATATATGTTGGCAATATTACTACAACTACCACAGCCTGATGTTGCACAGCATTATACTGCACTTTATACCAAATATAGTCATACTGTTGCTGCCACCTATCTTTTATATCCCTTATATTATAGTTTTATAGTTTTCCTTTTCTGCCTGTGTACAAGTAATTTCTGGTTTATGTCAATTCTATTTTGTATCATGGACAGTCAACAAAAAGCATTTCACTGCTTGTCGTACTGTGTATTGTTGTGTGTGTGACCAATAAAATTTGAATTTGAATTCATCAGTCGCGGTTTTATCCAGGCCAGGATCACAGTGGATCCAAAGCTTATCCCAGGAACACTGAGCACGAGCCGGGAATACAATCTGAATGGGATTGTGGGGCAGTCCATCGCAGGGAAGCAATGTACACGGACATTCACACCAAGGAACGATTTAGCATGATCAATTCTGTCCGAATCCAATTTGGGGAGGTCGGAGGAAACTGGAGAACCAGGAAGAACCCCATGTGCCCAGCGAACACGCACAAACTCCGGACAAACCTCAGTAACCTCAGTGACCTGAGATAACAAGAACCCTGGAGCTGTGAAACGGCAACGCCATTGTACCATCATGTCACTCATGTACAAAAATATTCTAGCTATTTATTTTGGCCATAGAGCATTTTACTCTTGAACCTCCCACCAGCAGAACACATTACATCCAAGTCTATTAATTTTGAGGTATTTGGTTTGGATAAATCCTCTTCAATTCATGTGACCTAGTAATTAATTACTAAATAACGTAGTTTTGAATTGTGATTTCCACCAGTGTAACAGAGCTGTAACTGACCCCCTTGCTATACTTCCCTGGACCCCACTTTTTTTCTTTCTTTTCTTTTTTTTTTACAATCACTGTAGAGGACCCCACTTGTTGTAAAGGGTTTCTCAAAGTATGTAGCATAATATAGATCATAACAAATATTTTATTTGATTTTATTACTTATTTATTTATATATTTGTTTTATTTATTAATAATTTATTTATTAACCAAATATGTGCTACCATGTTTAGGTATTGGAGTTCAAGCTTATTATTTCTGAATGCCTTGCCCAAACCGCTGTGTTCAATGATCCAACACATTCTGAAATAGCTTTCAGATTAGATATTAGATATGTCAGAGTTTTTGAGTGATTGGGTTTAAACGAGTTTCAGTCTAGGAAATTAACAGCATTCTATACAAAAACACATTAGTGTGGCTGGCGAAATTTTAAATTCATTAAGTGATTGTTCAATTCATCATAAAGTGATTGTTCAATTCATCATATAACTACTATGTTTGTCTATGACTATGTAACTATATAACTACTAGTAGTAGTAGTAGTAGTAATAGAAGTACTATTCATAGTAATAGAAGTAGTAGTAGTAGTGGTAGTAGTAGTACTCATAATATTAATAACAATAATAAGAAGAAGAAGAGAACAACAACAATAATAATTTGTTATGCAAATTGTGTGATTGAATGCGCATGGTGTGTGCATGGGGCCCTGTGAGGAATCTGGGGTGTATTTCCACTTATCCTGGGATAGGCTATGGATCCACTACAATTATTATTTTAAAACTAATAACTCAAAGTGCTTAATATATTAGAATTTAAGGCTCTGGTCTTCCTCCATCAGCTGAGCAAATGTTTAAAGGTTATACTGGAGATCAACAAGATGACAAGATATGACGCTAAACCATTCAAAGCTAGCCAGTGTATCTTTCATTCTGAACAAGGTGAATTGTGAATCCTGTATCTACACACACTTTGAGAACCACTGCTGTAGTAGATTAATTATGGCGATGCAGAGAATTGGTACACCAATTAGTGTTGAAAGGATAGTGTTGAAAACAAAAATTGAGATATTATAAAATGTGAATATGTTGAAGCAGCAGATCCGCTAGTAAAAATAAATAAATAAATAAAGACTCCTGGATGATGGATATCGAGATTTTAAGAAGGATCCATGATACCAAAATAATATAATATAAGATTGCATGGATTAATCTGGCAAATGTTTTTCGTAGCCTGTGACTAGTAGGGCATGGAAAAAAGTATATGATAAACTTGAATTTTTTAAACTTGAAAATAATGCGGGTTGAGGTAGCTTCTCTAGTAAAATGTGAAAAAATCCAAACAATGACTGGTGTTTTATGGACTGTAAAATATCAAGATAGACATATAAACCAAAAAGATATTATCTAAGACCAAATGGTTTATGCTGACCCATGCAATATTACTCCATGAGTCCATTACTCATGGACACAATAGCGTTTGCTCAGGGTTAGTCGAGTGTGGTCCTTTATGTGTCTCCAAACCATTGCTCCTGTCCCTTTTGCATATATTCATCAGGATTGGACAAAGGACGTGACCTCCTGAAACTTCAAGCTCCCCAACGCCCATCTGTGGTGACAGAGATTGATGAAGGTCTATTGTTCAAGCGCGTTCTCACAAGGTTTGCAGCCTGAGCAGCAGCCTCATTCAATTCTGCCCTAAGACTTGTGCCTAAAACATAACGTATTGATTAAAGGGGGAAGGGGGAAGGGGACATCATGAGGAAGCACTATCCTGTACATATTGTGACAGCTTGAGCTTGTCTATCTGTGGACTGTGCACCATTAGGACAGCAAGATGAACACAAACATGAAAAGCAGAGCCAGGCCAATGGAGTTTGATCACTGAAGGTCATGGAGGGTTTCTTGTGTTATCTATTTTTGCTGGGCATAACAGAGTCCAAAGAATCCGCCACCATGGTGGCATTATCGACTCTGAGGCTCTGTGTTGGATGTTCATGCACGATAAAGATTATCAGCTGACTTCATCATGTCTAGCCATAACCGGAACACTCGGACGAGGGTACTCGTGATTCTGTGGCGTTACTTATAGACAGACATCGAAACTAATGAATTGCTAAATCACAGAAGCAGAAGTATGATTCGATATGAAAGCATAGTTACAGTATGTTTTGCAATACTTGAACAAAAATGAAGATTTCTATTATTTATACCTAATAACCACTACTGAGATTATTAGGAATACATAAAAAAAAAGGCCAGGGCATGAAATTGAGCACAAACTCTTCATTAAATGCTTTTTAATGGCTTCTCTGAAAACCTATAAACAAAAACAGGCCAAGCTGTCTAACAGCAAATGTGGTAGAAAATTAGTCAAGCTAAAATCTTTAGCAAGAACAGATCAAGTATATTTACAAATCCTGACATGCACGTTTAAAAAAAAAAGCCTTGACATGCATTGTGTTGTGCATTGCTTACATTAAAACCAAAAGTAAAAAAAAAAACCCAGCTATTTCTATTGTACAACACTGTTATACTCCAAAAAGAAACTGTAGCTATTAAGTGTTAAAGGGGGTTGTGGATAGGTAGAGCATGTCTAAGATTAGAGGAATACTTTGCTCTCAAGCAATGATAGTACACAGACCAAAGAGATAACAGTGTTTGCTTGCTAATTAAACAAATACACTGTGTTACATCCTGAATAACAGTGCAGAGCTGAGAGGAATTAGTCATCTCTGTGAGCTTCAGGACCCAGACTACTACAAGACGTTTGACCGTTTTGTGGATATAAAGTAAGATTTTACAGTTCATCAAACATATCAACAACTGAACTTATCCTGGAATTTCCATTGTAAGACAGTATAAATAAATATTGTGTCCAAAACAAGTGCATATCTCATAAACAGAGAATGAGAGGTTAGATAAACTAACCTTACATTCGCACTAGCAAGCAACAAGCCACTTATAGTTTATATACACTCGTGGGTGTGCATTGTACATGGATTAGCAGACTAGCGAAGCAAGCTAACGACAGTATATTAACCACCCTACATCCAGTCATCGGAGGCACCAATGATCTCTGCTGCTTTCTTCTAATCTTCATAATGTGTCTATATGCGTTTAATGAGAGGTCATATATGACAGGATGGCATGAATCCATGGTAATATGGTTTTCTTCTATTGTTCGGCATTGTTATGGTAATAAGAATAATGTATATATTTTTTAAAAAAACACACACACAACACTTTGACAGTATGAACAACAGCCTCAATTCCAAAAGCATATTTGCTGTAAAGCGTTACAACGTTCCATATGTCCCATTACCCATGATCTACATTTCTATGTTCTTCAGTTATTTTGATGGTATTATGTTAAATCATGAAGAATGTCTGACTGAAAGTTGTTGTCCTGAAGTTCTGGCACTTTCCTGTTAGGACTCAGGCTTTCCACTTAACTGCCCTCGCTTACGTAGGCCATTAACTGACACTGATAGCATCGCTCCTGTTACTGAAGTGTTTCCAACAACTGACTTTGTTAAACGTATCTTGCTTGTGGTTCATGAGAAGTCCTTGTGTAACCCTTCCTCCCAACAGGCGTCCGAAAGTCTCACTCGACGCTCATGTGTCTGTACGAGTCACCAGGCTGCAGAGGTGCAGACGAGAGATAAGTTTATCTAGCAGTTCCTGGTGCGGCTGCTCATAGGCGTCAGGCGAAGAAAGTGTCTATCCAACCAAACCTCCCAGCTCTGATCGAGAAGCTTGTCTAAAATTTTAGGAAGTGGACTTCACGCAGACATTTAAACGAGGACAGTAGACGGCAGACGTCGTCACACATGTTCTCATGTGCCTCTATTGTCTGTCCGCCCAAATGATTCAGCTTTTCCTACAGGTTGCTGAAGGTCATACAGCATTTATCTTTAATTAGCTTTTATACTCATGAGGTATCTAAGGCTGTTCATGAAAAAGTACATGGAAAGAATGAAAATGGATTGAAACACAAGGTTCATAACCACCATCACAAATGATAGATGGATTGAAGCTTTTGAGATATTTGCCATCCTGTTTAAATTTGGGATCAGATTAGGAGTGGACAGTATTAATACTCACATAAGCACAAAGCTCCAATTGCTCCAGAAATTCGGGATACTCATACAGTATCAAAACAAAATATTCTAACCAAGGAACAGAATGTGTTCTGTCTGTTTTATCCCTCGTTTTCTAAATTGCTGTTTCGATAGAGCCTGTCAAGGGCCCTCATGGTGCTCAGGTGACAGTTGGGGAAACGAAGGCAACCCTCTGTTTAAGCGTTAATGGGAAGCCACCAGCTGTCCTTGCAGGTAGATCCAGAGCCCTGCTTCTAGCCATCTGTTTATCCGCCATTACTGGCTGAGGAGGACTGAGAGAAGAGAGTAAATGGGAAAAATGGATAGGGAAAAGAAGGCGGATTTAGAAAGAAATGGAAAAGAGAAGATGAAGGAACAGAATACAGATACAGAGCAATAGAACCACAGTCTCAAACCAGAATAAACATACACAGAGAAGAAGAGAGAAGGAATGAGAAGGACATTGATGACCCCTGTATGTGAAATATACCCCAGCTGTCATTCCCATCCCTAAGGACCACCACCCACCACCTGGACATCTTTCCCACACTCCACATCAAACCCCTTCCAATGAGGGCCTCCCCTTGCCTTAGTCATGTGACTGTTTCTTATCAGTGAGGTGAAGCAACATGAGATACATGTTAAATCTCACACTAGACCCTTATTGACATAAAAGCTAAACTGAATCAGTACTCTGTTCCAAACATAAAAGCTGATCAAAGTGCTACATGACAGTAAATCTATAGTGTTTTAGTAAGCACCAAAGATGAAGATCTGAGATCAAAAAGGAATGTGTGTTTTAGATTCATGTAGATTTTTTTAAAATATAAAACTGTAATTGCATACAATTCTATCAATTATGTTTTAAAACCAGTAGTTTCATTGAATTCAGTGTCAGGTCTTCTGAGAAGAAGAAGCACCAGATTTTTTAATGCTGGCTTCATGGGGTTAACCTCACTATGATTCAGGGGAGAACATCAGCCTCTCTGTGCTCATGTGTGACCACACTAATAGTAGAAATAGCCAGCTAGTGGGGTTTCTAGACCAGTGGTCACCAACCCTGTTCCTGGAGATGTACCTTCCTGAAGACTTTAGGTATGTCTCAATCAGCTCCCGAGTTCAGTAGTCAGGGCAGTGATCAGGGAGTCGGCCATTTTAAGGGCTGTCTCAATCGCAATATCCTTCCAGTGCACTGGAAAGTTCACTCCCTAAAAATATCCCACAATGCACCACCAAAACCAAAAATCGACCAAAACCAAAAATCGATGCTCAATATGTTCCCTTACTGGAAATGACGTCAAGTTTTCTGAAGCCTTTTAGCATCAGTCTACAAATGTAAGTAGCTTGTTATCGTTGTTGCAGCTCTCAAATTATTATTTACGTTACCGATTTTTTACTTTATTTGAAGTTCTTTGTTACGCTTTGTTGAGTCTAATGACTTTTAAGTTTTTAATGATTTTTTTCAAATCCACTAGCTAGCCTACGATCATGCTTGAGGTAAGTTTTACATTTTTGGTGACATTTTACAACGCGAGTATGTAGTCATGTCGCTGGAAATGGAGTTATCAGTGTCCCAATGTGTAGTGAGCCAGGGTCCTCACCAGTGCTGTTCTTCCCATAAATACATTTGCTAAGGAAAATTGCTCTACATTAGGAACAGGAGGAAATCAATTGGTCCAAACCACCACCAATGGGTGGAGCTTACTTTTCTAATATCGTGTTGATTACCTAGCTCACGGGTCTTCAGTTGGCTGACTGGTCCGGATGCAGACCCAGCAACTCTAGTTTTTTAAACATGAACCAGCTGGGATTCCGTAGCAGATCCTCTGTTGTTGCTTATCTAATCACACACATTTACTGTATGTAAATTATTTAGCTGAAGGCAACTCATCAGACCAGAGACTAACTATAAGGCAAGAGACAGTGGGTCAGAATTATTTTTTACCATCTCTGGTCTTGTCTGGGAAAAAGGTCCATGATGAAAACAGAATAGACAGAGAAATATGTGTTTATGTGTTTGTTCTCCCCACATCAATTTCAAAACTCATGTCTTGTCTATTGTGTCTGTGGCACTAGTCCGAAGTGGTAATTAGAAGTGCCACTACATAACTACATTTAATAAAGTTATATCTTATCTTATCTTATCTTATCTTATCTTATCTTATCTTAACAAAACAGAACCATTTTGAATTGACTTATTTCTAACAGTAAAAGGTAACTGTTCTCATCATTCAGTCATGTTAGTTTCTTGTCCAGACCTTTGTAAGTAAGGGATTTTATGTAACCTTTTCAAATTGAATATCCTTGCTCAGTTATAGACATTTCTTGAGTACTTTTTGCTAGCTTGGCTGCACAGAAAACTCTCCTCATTCAAACAGTTTTAATGTACTATAAACAAACAAAACAAAAGTTGGTTCTTATTTACTCAATTCAAACACTTCTGTTTATATAGTTATTTTAATAGTGGACATTGTCACACAGAGGCTTTACAGATATCCAGAAATCCAGACAGATTTATATCCCTAATGAGTCAGAGGCGACAGCGAGACAATGAGACAATATGAGGAAGAAATCTTAAGAGGAAGCAGTCTCAAAAGGGAACCCATCCTCTTCTGGGTGACACCGGACAGTGCAATTATGCATCAGTATTCTTCCACAAGTGTATTCTACTGTCATATGAAAAATTAAATACACCCCATGGAAAGTGTTGGCATTTCTGACATATCTGGACAAGCAAATATTTGATCCTCTTTGAAACAGTGCCTATTAATGAAGCTGATACAATCTATCAAATGACATAAAATTGACATGTTGTAGTAATTTTCACAATTTAAATGAACAAAAAAAACAGATCAGTCACATGGAAAGAAAAAGTACACCCCTACAATTATCACACCTTCAAATCCATAAAATTTGAGTCAGGTGTTCAAGATTGGCCGCCAGTGAGAAATGCTACAGTTTACGGTTGCTTTGCTGCCTCAGGGATCTGTTTTTTGTTCATTTAAATTGTGAAAATAACTACAAAATGCCAATTTTATGTGTCATTTGATAGATTGTATCAGCTTTATTAATAGGCACTATTAATAAATATGATTTCAAATATGATCAAATGTTTGCTTGTCCAAATATATCAAAAAAGCCAATAATTTCCATGGGGTGTACTTATTTTTTTCACATGACTGAACAAATAAAATCAAATACTACTGAATGTGTTGAAAGGATCTTCAGAATTAGCATCAGGGCCTTTAAATTTTCATTGGGGTTTTAGCTTTAAATCTTTCTTATGCAATGCACATGACGTTATCCACTGAAGAATAGATGAGACGGGCATAAACTACTTTCAGTGAGTACAGTCTTTAGGCTATCCAAATGAGAGCATCCACAGCAGGGTATCCGTGTTTTACCATCCACAGCAATCTTTAGACTATCCATATGGGGCCATCCTCGCAGGAGTGAGTGATTCTCAGCTGAAGGAAGCTCCAAGCAGAAACAGACCCTCAAGATGGGCCTGGCAGGTCCTCAGGGCATGGTCAGGTATTAGTTCTTTTTCTTTAAAGTGGTGATACATTATGTCGGAGATAGTGGTCTCTATGTATTCAGTCACCTGATAGTCGATAAATCTGGGAGACTTTTAATAAAACTGTGTACAGAAGCTGACTTGCTTGTACACTTGATGCAGAAGCATGGCGAAGTTCATATATTATGCCTATATAAGACAAATTATAAATTAAACAAGGTAGTGATCTTAGATCACCATAATAATATAGTGTTTGCAAATAGTGAAACAGTTTTTTTTGGTTTTCATTTCATTACAGTATAGTAAAGTTCCTTTCTTTGCATGTCCCTGCTTGTTGGGAAGCTGGGGTCAGAGTGCAGGGTCAGCCATGATACAGCAACCCTGGCGCAGATAGGGTTAAAACCTTGCTTAAGGGCCCAACAGTGGCAGTTTGGCAGTAACACACAGCCTTTTAACCATTGAGCCACCACTACCCCAGTGTTAGTGGTGTTAAACTAGAAAACTGCTCAGAAATATATACAAAACATACAAGACAAAATATTATCAACAACATTAACTGGCTTGTTAGTGTTAGCTTGTTCATTTTTAGTAGTGGTCTTAAACTAGAAAATAGCCCAGACTCTCCAGCTAAGGTATACAAACCATAAACTCTTTGAACTGCTAGTTTGTTTTATTTGCTTGTTAGCTAGCTAGGTATCTGGCAGGCTAGTTAGTGTTAGCTAATACCTTTGTGGATATAAATCCTGCTGGTACCGTACATATTTTGATGGAGAAATAGAAAAAGCTATGTTAATTAATAAATAATGGATATGTGTGCTGCCTGCTCCTCTGGGTGTAAACCAATCAATTTCCTCCAGCCTCTTGGATAGAGCTGCCTTCAGAACTCTGCTGGTTGGTGATTTTGCATGACCATTTATTTTGCTAAGCAAGAAACTCTTTGTGCAAGATAACACTAGTATAAGAGCAGATCGTTTTTTATCATTACAGAATATTACATACTTGCATAAATTGCAGTTGATTAATTAATAGAAATTGTTAACTCCAAAGGTTGTGCACTGTGCAAGGTGTTACTATATAATTCATTCATTTTCTTTTAGTTGTGGCTTTTAGATATTCGTAGCCTGTTTTTGTCACTAAAAGCAACCAATTACACAATGCACTGAATTTTGTACTCTGTAACGTTATGCAATTGTGAAAATTGATTAGGCACTGGGCAATTCAATCACCCTAGAACTGTAGCATTGGGTAGACGGTATGTTTTATACCCACTGGGGTAAAAGGAAGGACTCCATCTTCTTTTCCTTACCAAGATTGGTCATTTCTTGGAAAGGCTGATGTGTGACACATCGCGGAAATCAGTGGTCAGCTGTTGTGTTTATCACATTTTAATGAGTACAGTCCCACTGGAAACACCCTCATTCCAACTACATAAATACAGACACTGGAAATTCCATCGGGACAACTTTTCAACAGTTTCATTAAACCAGATCGTGTCAAGTTGTCAACAGTCTGTTCTAAGTAATTTCTATTCAGCGATTGAGAATATATCAGCTGTACAAAGTTGGTGTCATCAAACCACACCAGTGCTGTCTCACATCTGAGACTGTCTGCCATTGCAGCCTCATAAGCAGTTCATTTAAAGCATTTACTGTTATATATTTTTTCACTCTTTCACATCACAACCTTACTCATTAACAAGCTAGTGAAATACAATGTGGTCACCATTACCATACTTACACTAATGCCTCAGTAGCAGGAACTACAGTACACACAGGCTGGTACTTCACACTAGTTCATAATACTCACAATGACACTCACAATGAAATTAGCTCCGTTATTCCATTTGTAAGTCTTTCATATTGTGCCTGAAATTATACGCAGATTTATTGCTTCATTTGTTTAGAAAGACTCAACTGAATTAGAAATTAGGCCTTTTAGTATCGAATAAGAATTTACCTCAGCATCACCATTAAATCTCATTTTGATCGTATTTTATGCCCATCGTTTTATCTAAACGATGCCCCTATGAACCAGAAGACATTCTCTGTAAAGCAGTACCCATCCTTTAGTAGCAATAACATTAATATATTATCTGTAATCTTTTACATATACTGTATATTATAGTTGTACAAAAGTCTTAAAGGTGTTCTGTTTATTTATTATGATTATTATTATTATTATTAATAATAATAATAATAATAATAATAATAATAATAATAAATAATTAATGTATTTATTTTTAATAAAATGTTTAAAGTATAATTTAATGTATTATTGTAAGAAGGAAATTGTATTTCTTGGGCATGTATGGAATAAAACCCCATGGGGTGTGCTGTTATAGGAAAATAAACAATGATGATGTGGTGTGATGCGTCCTGATATGAAGCACAGTTAGTATAACCACCACAAAGTTTTATTTTATTAGATTATTTTGCAATAATAGTCCCAGTCAGTCAGATCTGAGAATTCAGCAACACATGTACTGTACAATACAGAACACACACACTGGTGTAATACATTTACATTTATTCATATAGCAGACGCTTTTATCCAACGCGACTTACAAAGCATATAACAAAGTATAATATATCTTTTTTTTCCCTATACATGTTTATTTACATTATCATGAATCAGTTGGCAGATACATTTATCCAGACCAACTTAGAAAACATGAACTGATACAAAGTACTTAGAGAATATGTAATATAATAACCTGAAGACCATAGAGTAATGCTGGTTTGCATATTTACACCATGTATAAATGTATACCAAACAATTACATACCGTACTCAATTGAAGCTAAACAAATATCACTGAGGCCCTCTTGAGGACAAGTGCAAACTGCAACGTCAAAAAAGTTGCACAATTGCAATAATGGCGTTCAGTCGAGCTCAGTGCAATGCTTTCCTGAACATTGTTGAGGAAAAATGAGTCACCACATGCAGTATTAAAGTGTAGCTCCCTGCTTTCATAGAGTTCTCTTACACAGTAAACACAGACGCCCTTGCCTTGTGCTGTCAGATTAGAGGCAAAGATAAAAACATTTTAAATTAGTTATGAAGCAGCAGTACTCTGTGTGACTAGATTTTAGCGTGTTATAAAATATTCATTCTGTTGATGTGTTTATTCTTTGGAAGGTATTTGAAAAATACACGTAAACTTTTGGCGAATCTGATCTTGGACAGCTCTGCATGGTTCTTCAGTTCTGCTTATGGAAAAGTATTTCTTTAGACTTCATATTAATGTAAAGCAAATCACATTCAGCAGATGCTGTAAAGTCCTTCAGGAACAACGTCAACTTTGTGCGTAATGTGACCTCCGTCTGAAACAAAAAATCTCAAGTTAGAAACTCAAGGCACCCATCACACAGCGCTAATAAATCTCAAGCATCAAATTCTGGAAGAAATGCTAAGCTGCTGTGTTGTACATTAACACTAGTATCACTATAAGTAAAACATGAAGAGCATTCTTCGTAAGAACTGGAATTATTCAGCATTTTTCACCTGTGTCATTTGAAATATCATTATTATTATTATAATATTGACCCGACAGCATTGTCTACATCACTAAAGAAATGATTATGATCTCAGGAATGTAAACCACAGTGGAAGACCATGATATCAGGCCATACTGCTACTACACTACACAGGGTTTAAAGTTTACAGCCCATGTTCTGTATATTTATTGTCCTGTGTATTTATTGTTCTGTGCATATTGTGCGTGTATTTTTTTGTATTGCACTCATCTTACACGCTTATGTATTTGCACTTTATGTAGTCTTGCGTACTGTTATGTGTTGCACCATGGTCCTGAAGAAACTCCGATGTATATGGAGGAATATAAAGGTATGACAAAAACCCACTTGACTTGACTATTGTGAACGAAGTATGAAACAATATCAGTTTGCTTATAATATATATATATAAGCTACATACAGTGCATCCGGAAAGTATTCACAGCGCTTCACTTTTTCCACATTTTGTTACGTTACAGCCTTATTCCAACATGGATTAAATGCATTATTTTCCTCAAAATTCTACAAACAATACCCCATAATGACAACATGAAAGAAGTTTGTTTAAAATCTTTGCAAATTTATTAAAAATAAAAAACAAAAAAAGCACATGTACATAAGTATTCACAGCCTTTGCCATGACACTCAAAATTGACCTCAGGTGCATCCTGTTTCCACTGATCATCCTTGAGATGTTTCTACAACTTGATTGGAGTCCACCTGTGGTCAATTCAGTTGATTGGACACGATTTGGAAAGGCAAACACCTGTCTATGTAAGGTTCCACAGTTAACAATGCACGTCAGAGCACAAACCAAGCCATGAAGTCCAAGGAATTGTCTGTAGACCTCCGAGACAGGATTGTATCGAGGCACAGATCTGGGGAAGGGTACAGAAACATTTCTGCAGCATTGAAGCTCCCAATGAGCACAGTGGCCTCCATCATCTGTAAATGGAAGAAGTTTGGAACCAGCAGGACTCTTCCTAGAGCTGGCCGCCCAGCCAAACTGAGCGATCAGGGGAGAAGGGCCTTAGTCAGGTTAGTTAGTGACCAAAAACCCGATGGTCACTCTGACAGAGCTCCAGCGTGTCTCTGTAGAGAGAGGAGAACCTTCCAGAAGAACAACCATCTCTGCAGCACTCCACCAATCAGACCTGTATGGTAGAGTGGCCAGACGGAAGCCAGTCTTCAGTAAAAGGCACATGACAGCCCGCCTGGAGTTTGCCAAAAGGCACCTGAAGGACTCTCAGACCAAAGATTGAACAAAGATTGAACTCTTTGGCCTGGATGGCAAGCATCATGTCTGGAGGAAACCAGGCACCAGTCATCACCTGCCCAATACCATCAATACAGTGAAGCATGGTGGTGGCAGCATCATGCTGTGGGGATGTTTTTCAGCGGCAGGAACTGGGAGACTAGTCAGGATCGAGGGAAAGATGAATGCAGCAATGTACAGAGACATCCTTGATGAAGACCTGCTCCAGAGCACTCTGGACCTCAGACTGGGGTGAAGGTTCATCTTCCAACAGGACAATGACCCTAAGCACACAGCCAAGATAACAAAGGAGTGGCTACAGGACAACTCTGTGAATGTCCTTGAGTGGCCCAGGCAGAGCCCAGACTTGAACCCGATTGAACATCTCTGGAGAGATCTGAAAATGGCTGTGCACCGACGCTCCCCATCCAACCTGATGGAGTTTGAGAGGTCCTGCAAAGAAGAATGGGAGAAACTGTCCAAAAATAGGTGTGCCAAGCTTGTAGCATTATACTCAAAAAGACTTGAGGCTGTAATTTGTGTCAAAGGTGCTTCAACAAAGTATTGAGCAAAGGCTGTGAATACTTATGTACATGTGCTTTTTTGTTTTTTATTTTTAATAAATTTGCAAAGATTTCAAACAAACTTCTTTCACATTGTCATTATGGGGTATTGTTTGTAGAATTTTGAGGAAAATAATGAATTTAATCCATAATGGAATAAGGCTGTAACATAACAAAATGTGGAAAAAGTGAAGCGCTGTGAATACTTTCCGGATGCACTGTAGGTGTACTGAATAAAGTAGCTACTGGGTGTAAAAAGAATAGCAATAGAGCAGGAAATTATATATAAACACAGATTATAAACACAAATTAAAGGTACATTAAAGGACCTTAAAGGACAATCCAGCATAAGGTATCCACAAATTTTCCTTCAGTTCTAACACATCTAACACATCCAGAAGATAAGAGTCTGTTTTAGCAGCGAAAGGGAACTAACCCAACTATATTATTGCCCTTGGTTTTGAAATGGGCTTTTCAACATGCTTTTGGCCATATAGTATAGCATTCATGTCTTCACAATTATTCTAAAATGTTTAAAATAGTTTTTTTTTAAACCCTCACATGATTATCTATATATAATAGATTGAATCAGCCTGATACAGTTTGTGACTTTAGTGTTATAAGGTTCTATCTGAGAATAAGAATGAATGAGAGATAAAGCATTATAATATTAAGATCACAAGTATAATAAGATAATACTTTATTAATATTCCCCATATGGAGAAATTAGGGAGCAGAATAATAATAGGAGCAGAAAACAGCAGAGGTGATCAATGTAGCAATCTTAAGCAATATCAGTATCTGTCCCCAACCCAAGAAACTGGTGAAATACTGGAGAGTGAAAGAGGAACTAAAGACATTTTGAATATGTCAAAAAAAACAAACATGTTTTCCCCTTCGATTAAAGGAACACGTCTCTATGACGCCAAAACTGGAACGAGTCGCAATGTGTGAATAAACAAACCGTTTCGTCTTTTAAATTCAGAGAAAAGAGGAAACACTGATCTGCAAGTCTGCCTGCAATTTCCCCCACACCCCCCCAAAAATGCTGATTTCAACATGGAGCTGGACGGCTATTCCATGAACGACTATACCACATGAGCAATAGCAAAGAACCGTAGCTAAATGAGAAATATGCTAACCTTAAATGATGCTAAGAAACTAGTCCATGCTTTTGAAAAACCTCCACTTTACATTACTATAACATAAACAGTTGTCTGGCTGCTCTTCTACTTTAAGCAAACTTCAGCTTGTTCAAAACACAGCAATCCTCATTATGACCACTAGCTACAGTGGCTGCCTATTAAGCTCCACAATGACTAAAAAGTCCTGAAATTCAGAAATTTAGAAAGGTTACATTCCTGAATGGTTTAGAGCTGGTATATATTGCTGAAATCCTAAAGCAGTATAGCCCTATCCTGAACACTTCATTCAGCTGAAACCGACCTATGGTTAATACTCAGCCTTAAACTTTGAGATATTGGAAATAGAGAATAGAAAGAACTATACAACTAAAGATTATGATTATGATAATGATGATGATGATGATTGTTGTTGTTGTTTTTCACTTTTTTCACACCCCCTTAGTACACTTTACTGTAACTTGGCAAAATCATGGCTGGAGAAGAATATGGGAAAATGTCACACCTCAACGATATAAGTTTTATTTATATAATAAAACATAAATACATACCAGTCTTTGGTGATTCATTGTCTTCAGGGTTCTTCTCCTGAACCTTGAATGAGGTAGATAAAGACATTAGCTAAGAGTTTGTCAACCTATTACACCATAGAGCTAAATTATCATTATTCCCATATCATTATGTAAAAGAGTACAAATAGTGTATAAACCCTACTAAATAAATTGTATAAATAGTGCATACATTTGTATGTTTAGGTTGTGAATAATGAATAATTTATTTTCCTTTGAGTAATATATTGTAAGCACTTAATAGACCCAATAATTAAAAAGTATAAATTGTGTATAAACACTACTGTATAAATAGTATAGAGTGTACAGTGTAAATGTGTATTTTAAAGTTGTGAATAATAATCATTTATTTCTTTTGAGTAATATTATGTTGTAAGCACTTAATAACCTAAATGATCATTATTCATAACCCACAAGTGTATAAAAAGTATAAATAGTGTATAAACTCTAGTATATAAACAGTGTAAATGGTGTATCGTTTATTTCCAGTGAATAATATGATGATGTAATGATGTACTCTTACTCAGTAGAACTAAATGATCATTATTCACAACTTAAAAGTGTATGAATTATAAAAAGAAAAAGATAAAAATTGTACAATGTCCAGCATGTTTGGTTGTAGTGTATTACCTCCAGTCTTTGCATGGGACTGGACATAATTTCATACTCTTGAGCTTCAACGTTTTCATCTTCATGTTGCTTTGTCTTAAAGAGGAAAAGGTCAATTAACATGTGATAGTTAGACAAATGAATAAAAAAGATCTATGTACAGTATAATACTTTACATATAATCAGTGTGATATATGTACAGGATAAGTATTTATAGGTTTTTTTGTTGTTGTTGTGTTGTTGTTTTTTTGCCTGAGAAGGCAACTTGGTGTTATACTTACTTGTAGTTTTGGTTTTTTCATGCTTACATATGTATTCTCAGGCCTTTTGCGCAATGACAACATTTGACATTCTGAAAAAAATGGAAGTTTTGCAATTTCATAGAATGTCAATATCTGTAAAGGTGATACCATGGCATTGGAACAAGCAATCATTTACTCCTTGTGCGATGAGCATTCTCAATAAACTGGAAATATTCATTGAACGACTTACTTTTTTTATGTTTCCTGAACACAATCACAGCCATACAAATTAATGTGATCAGCAATCCCAAAAATACCAGCCATGCAAATGAGCGTCTGTTGTGGAGCAGAAAGAGAAATCACGGTTAAAACCATGAAACATTTAATGGAAATAATAATGGAAAACCATGAGTTTATGTACAGCTAAGAACAATATAGTTCTGTCACGACTTCCCCTTTAAGCAGCGTGCTGCCGAGCATGTGAGTGCACGCTGCCGAGCATGGTGCGCGAGCACCTGCTTTTTCGTTGTTGACAATCGTGACATTTGGACATGTGTATTTGTTATGTTTCTGTTATGTCTCCTCCCTGTTCTGTCATTGGCTATTGTTTCACGTGGGTCTGAATTACCCTCAGCCATTAGGACGCTGATTATGTTTGTATATATACCGAGCGCCTCCCAGCACATGGCGCGGAATATTAGAATAGATCTAGTATAGTAGATTAGTTTAAAAGTACTTTCCATAGTCATAGTCATAGTCGTTTGTTTAGTTCACGCTGGTTTCTCCGCTCCCAGTTCATAGTCATAGCTTATGTTTCATGTTTTGTGTATCGACCCTGTTTTCCGTGACCACGACCTCGATTCCTGCCTAGCCCTGTTTAAGCCTGTTTGCCGATCGTCTGAACTTTGCATGTTATTGGATTACGGTTGTGGATTACGTTTTGGATTACTGTTTGGATTTACCTGCCTGCGTGTCTCTCAGTAAAACTGTTTAACCTGCGATTGTATCCTACCTTATCTCCGTTACGTCACAAAATGTGACAAGTCCCATCCTTCAAATATTCAATGATCCAAAACAAGAACCCATGAAGAACCTTTCTTTTTTCTAATAGTATACAGTGAGAAATTGTTATATAGTGTATATAGCAATTAACAAAATACAAATATATTACACACACAAATAACAAAAATATAAAATTAAACTCCTTCAGGGATTCAGAGAAGCAGGATTTTACCTCTCCCTGTTGGGTTTTCTGCTCAGCACAGTGATGTGAACAGGCATCTGTTCATCTCCTGCTGAGCACCAGTACCATCCTGTGTTGTCCATCGTCAGCTTGCTCATGGTCACACTAAAACCCCCATCCATACTGCTGAGCTGAACCCAGGCACCACTCATGTTTCCAGTAGTGCTCACACATGCACCACCAATCTTACACCATTCTTTTGGTTTCTTGGTTTGATGATGGCAGGAAATCACAGCATTGTTGCCCTCATATCCAGTTACCATCTGAGCATTCACATACAGCTGAGGAGTAGCTGAAGGGAATACATAAAAGATCAGATTTTAAACAACAACAACAATAACAACACGTTATTTCTTCATTTCTTCTTGCTTACAGTATATGTGGCCTTTGTCAATATAAATGAAACAACAAACAAACAAACATGATTACACTACAGTGGTGGATAAATCACCCAGGAGGATTATGTGTTGTTATTTGTTTATAATTCATTGTTGCCTGGTGGATAAGTAGGTTCTGTAACTATAGCACACTACTTGAATCCCACCACCTGCTGCACTACACACATTGGTTGACAGATGATCAAGTCAGAATCAGGAACAAAATAATCTAAGTGTAAAGACATCATGGAACTCTTCTGCTAGCACAACACCTCATGCTGAAAGACTTGAATAATAATGTTTATGTGTAATATAAAGGGAAAACCCCACAGCTCGTAGCCAAGTGTTTACCCAGGACTTGGTGTCTCTTTGTTCAGGGTGCTCTTCAGTACTTAACTAGCCTGCCATATGCTTTATGGGCAAAGGACTATGGAGATAACACCCATAAGTGGGCTTTGCCACAAGGTTGGAAGCATGCAATTGTCTAGACTCTAGAATATCTTAACAGCATGTAGCAATAAAATTTCTCTTCAGTGTATCTAAGGGCCTCAAACCTGTTCCAGCATGACAGTGCCCCTGTTCACAAAGCGAGCTCCATGAAGACACGGTTTGTGAAGGTGGGAGTGGAAGAACTCGGGTGTCCTATACAACCTTGACCTCAACCCCATTGAACACCTTTGGGATTAATTGAAATGCCAACTGTGCGCCAGGCCTCCTCACCCAACATCAGTGTCTGATCCTGCTAATGCTCTTGTCACTGAATGAGCACAAATCCCCATAGCCACGCTCCAAAATCTAGTGGAAAGCCTTCCCAGAAGAGTGGAGATTATTATTACAGCAAAGAGGGACTAAATCTGGACTGGGATGTTCAACAAGCACATATGGGTGTGATGGTCAAGTGTCTACAAACAATTGGCCAAATTCTTTATTGCATTACTCTTACATTACCACATATTAATCCAATCAGTTAGGTTTAAAGGCAACCAAAACAAACAACTGGGCACATTTGAGTGTTCAGTTGTTAGAGAAAGAGTTTATGATTTGTCCACACCTGTACTAAAATGTGGATTTAGGGCACTTTCACGTTTGATCCAAATACTTAAGTCCGGACCTAGGATCAGTTCTTGGCTTGTCATAATAACAGGCTTGTTTTCATAAATGTTATTTTCTTTACAGGAAAAAAAACCTCAAGTGTGAATATGCCCCAAGTACATATGTCAGAACACAAATGGATGGCGCATGGTAATCTCACCTTGTGTTACTTGTAGTCGAAATTTTTTTTTTACATTAGATCCAACACGACACCAATAATTACCAGTGTCACTAGTTGTTACATTCTTCATAGTCACAGTAAATATATGCTGGGTTTTGTCATCCGAGACGAACACCTTTCTGTCTTTCCTTTGCTGAACATCTTTGCAGAATGTCCATAAATATCCATAACACAGGTACTTTTGATTATTAATATATTTTGCATTATATAAACAAGGAATGATGATGGACTTTCCTTGTTGTACAGACACATTATCCACTGAGATGACAGCCTGAGAAACTGCAGGAGCAAGGAAGAAAAACACAGTAGAATAATGGAATTAGTAGAATTAATATTGTTTAATAGAATTAATAATTTTTAAAAAGATTTATTGTGGGCTATTGATTATAAATGTTCTTTCTTCAATTAGACAATCGTACATTTTTTAGCACATCTGTTACTATTCATACAGAAAGCAGTTCAATCAATTTTGTGCATCTCTATCTGTAAATCACACACAGATACATTCGATTAGTTTGCTTTAGAGATCCACTGAAATTGATTAAAGTCCGGTCCATAAGTATTTGGACAGTGGTATAATTTTTGTCTATTTGCCTCTGTACACCACCACAATGGATTTGAAATGATGCGATCAAGACGTGATTGAAGTGTAGACTTTCAATTTAATTCAAGGGGTTTAACAAAAAATATTGCTCCATTGGGTCGAGGTCAAGTGACTGAGTCGGCCATTTAAGAACAATTGATTTATTTGCCTTAAGAAGCTGTTGGGTGTAAAAAATGGCTGTAATTCCTAAAGAGTTAATGCAATATTATTGTTAAACCCCTAGAATTAAAGCTGAAAGGGTACACTTTAATCACATATTGATTGATTCATTTCAAATCCATTGTGGTGGTGTCCAACCACTAAAAGTGAATGCATAAATAGGCCGTTAGTCAGAGAAGCAGTCAAGGGGCCTAATTTGTAATTCTATGAAATGTAGAAAAGTTCAAGGGTGTTCAATACTTATTTAAAGTACTGTATATACATAGAGAGACAATAGAGTGGTAGGCTACATGTTATGCACAGGACAAGGCAAGAATGGCTAAATTTTGCTGGACTGTGAATGCAGCTTTTATCACAAACTCAAGCTTTTGATTATCGACCTTCTGTGCATTATAAACACTGAATGCTGAAAAGTGAAAAGAGAAAATAAATATGAACTTCATTACGAGCAATTTAATTTTGAGCCTGATTCATTCATGCAGCACTTTTCAGTATGCAGTACCATTAAGAGAAGGACTTTACTCAATAATTGGCTGCATTCATAGTCCAGTCACACTGGGTCTATATTCTTATCCTTTTCATAACAACCCGAAGGCTGCTCTGCGCCATGTTCCTCTGAGCCTCTAGAATTTGTACTTGACCAGCCCTCAAGGTACAAGAAAAACATTGATGAAAACTTTTCTCTGTTCTGGCACCCAGATGGTGGAGTGAACTTCCCTTAACTTCAAGCCAAGTCTGAAGACCTATCTCTTCACTAAGTATTGTTTTCATTGTACTAGCTCCACTTTAACAGGGATTTAGCTGATAGTAGTTTAGATGATGACCTTGTACTAGCACAAGGATATGTTTGTTTAATGAAGATATAAGCATGCATGTATGGGGAAACGGGGAAAAATGGGGAAAAATGTGATCTCACTGACTGGTATATGGAATTGTTGAAGCATTGTTGTAGGTTGTTGAAGCTAGAAGGGCTGGTTTGAGTATTTCAGAAACTGCTAATCTAATGGCATTTTCACACACAACAGTCTCTAGGGTTTACACAGAATGGTACAGAAAACAAAACAACAAAATAAACCATCCAGGAAGCAGCAGTTCTGCAGTCTGAAATGCCTTGTTGCCAGACTGGTTCGAGCTGACTGGAAGGCTACCGAACCTCAAGTAAGCACCCTTTTCAACCATGGTGAGCAGAAAAGCATCTCAGAATGCATACAATGTGAAACCATGAGGTAGATGTCTTAAACAGAAGAATACCACATCATGTCCCACTTCTGTCAGTCAGGAACAGGAGGCTATTTGAGGCACAGTAGGCACAGACTCAGCCAATCTGGACAATTGAAGATATGAAAATGTTGCCCTCCAGTAATATTGGAACCCTTGGTGAATATGAGCAAAGAAGGCTGTGAAATGTGAATTGTCTTTATTGTTTAACCTTTTGATGTTTTGTTTAAAATACTCACAAAAATACTCTGCTCTCATGGATATCAAAGAATTGCAAACACAACACAGGTTTATCAAAAAAACCCCCAAAATTTGTATACTATAGGTGTGCAACAATTATTGCCATCCTTTTAGTCAATACTTTGTGTTACCTCCCTTTGCCAAGATAACAGCTCTGAGTCTTCTCCTATAATGCTGATGAGGTTGGAGAATACATGGCAAGGGATCTGAGACGATTCCTCCATACAGAATCACTCCAGATCCTTCCAATTTTGAGGTCCACGCTGGTGGACTCTCCTGTTC
This sequence comes from Ictalurus furcatus, assembly GCF_023375685.1. NCBI lineage: Eukaryota > Metazoa > Chordata > Actinopteri > Siluriformes > Ictaluridae > Ictalurus > Ictalurus furcatus. The sequence goes on along the minus strand of NC_071255.1, from coordinate 28,914,155 downwards.
AGTTCACCCCACAGGTTTTCTATGGGTTTCAAGTCAGGAGACTGGGATGGACATGGCAGGACCTTGATTTTGTGGTCAGGAAACCATTTTTGTGTTGATTATGATGTACGTTTTGGATCATTGTCCTGTTGGAAGATCCAACCATGGCCCATTTTAAGCTTTCTGGCAGAGGCAGTCAGGTTTTCATTTAATATCTGTTGATATTTGATAGAGTCCATGATGTCATGTATCCTAACAAAATTTCCAGGTCCTCTGGCAGAAAAACAGCTCCAAAACATTAAAGATCCACCAACATATTTAACCGTGGGCATGAGGTACTTTTCCATATGGCTACCTCTCTGTGTGCACCAAAACCACCTCTGGTGTTTATTGTCAAAAAGTTCTATTTTGGTTTCATCTGACCATAGAACCCGATCCCATTTGAAGTTCCAGTAGTGTCTGGCAAACTGAATACGCTTGAGTTTGTTTTTGGATGAGAGTAGAGGCTTTTTTAAAAAAATACTTCCAAACAACTTATGATGATGTAGGTGACGTCATATTGTAGTTCTGGAGACTTTCTGACCCCAAGACACAACTAACTTCTGCAATTCTCCAGCTGTGATTCTTGGAGATTTTTTGACCACTCAAACCATCCCCTTAATAGTGCGTTGAGACAATATACTGTAGACACATGATTCATAATATTTCCATTTGACTGTAACTTCTTAACTATTGCCCTGATGGTGGAAATTTACATTTTCAATGCTTTTGCAATTTTCTTATAACCACTTCCCATTTTGTGAAGCTCAACAACCTTTTCATGAATGACTAAGGAAATTTGGCCTATATGTTACCTCGTATTTATACCCATGTGAAACAGGAAGTTTTGGTTGAACAATTTCCTGTTCCCAGTCACGCAGGTGTACTAAAATCTTTTTAAATATCAATGGCAACATACTTTAAACATTTTCTTATATGAATTCATAGGGGTGCCAATAATTTTTTTTGGAGAATCCTGTGTTGTGTTTTCAATTGTTTGATATCCATGAAAGCAGAGTATTTTTGTGAATTTTTTAAAAAAATAAAAGATCAAAAGGTTAAACAATAAGGACAATTTTTCACCCCCGCCTTGTGCCCGATGCTCCCTGGGATAGGCTCCAGGTCCCCCGTGACCCTGAAGAAGGAGTAAGCGGTAGAAGATGGATGGATGGATGGATGGATGGACAATTTTTCACGCCCTTCTTTGCTCATATTTACCAAGGGTGCCAATGTTAGTGGAGGGCACTGTATACTATACTTGTGTGGTAGTATGTTTGTACCAGACATCCGGAACTTACACAAAACCCTAAAACGCTCAACAGTACATTGTATCCTGCCTCATTTTTGATAAAAGCATCTTCCAAAGGAATAAATGTGTTTTTCGAACCTGGCCTTCCTGTTACTATAGTAATATAATTCATCCATGCCAACACATCATCACTGACTTTAGCATTTTTTTACACAAATACTGTGGCGGTTTTTGTGATTATTAACTACAGTGTTTTCCAACAAAATTAAGATTTCACCACAAAAAATACACAAAGAATAATGATCTTTCTCTTACCTGATTGCTTTACTGTGAAGAATATCATTAGAAGGAACAACTTCGTCATCATCATCATGTGAGTGTGAGAAGTGTGTCAAGTGAAGAGCTAAGTTTCCTCACTGGCTGTTTATACTCATCCCCTGCCCACTCATTTTCTGTGTACATGTGTGACATAAATGGGTAGATCTCATGCTTCTGTAACTTAACATAACTATTATGTCAATCAAATTATCCACTGATATTTTTTCATATCTATATTCACCATGTACTGTCCGTTTTCTGATTCCCAGATGAGGAGGAAATAAAATGTCTTTTTGAGGCTTATCACTAGATCATGGGAATAATAATAAAATATATATATATTTTATGCTGTGTTAGTTTTTTGTTGAATACTGATGGGTCTATAACAACAGTTCTGCTTGTGTAATCGGTGATAGGTTGAACTTTTTAAACGAATTTCCTCCAACATATTTAAAGGAGTGTCAGTGTCAGCACTTTGTTACAGAGCTAAGGCAGTTCCTTAAAGTTTTCAGAACAGAGGAGTTTACGCTTTCAGTAAAATTACAAGCTATATATAGCTGTTACAATATTAAAGGGATTAAAGAAACTAACATTTCACAAAAGATAACTTTAAACAGATAAAGACAGGCAAATTGTTGCAATATAAGATGACTAAAACAGTTTAGTGTGTGCTGTTATAGGAAAATAATGAAGGATAAGGTGGTGTGAAGTGAAGAAGAGGGCTGTTACTGCCCCAAAGTTAAATATTTTCCTACAAGAGCACACCCAATTGTTTTATTCCTCTTATACACAACAATTTGCCAATGATTACAATTTTTATTTATTAAAGAATGGCTTCATACTTTTTTATATATATATATATGTATCTATAGCTGCATTTAATGCTGTGGAATGTGCTTAAATACAGCGCTGTGAAAAAGTATTTTATATTGATTTCTCCTGTTTTTGTGTACATCTCGTGCTAAATAGTTTCAGATCTTCAAATGAAATACAACGTGAAACAAAGATAACCTGAGTAAACACACAACAGTTTTTGTTTCAACTGAAGCAATAAATAAATTAATAATAATTTTAAAAAACCCAACATCTATCACCAATGTGAAAAACTAATTGCACCCTTAAACCTAAAATCTGTTTGTGTCACCTTTTGTTTGTTTGTTTGTAACGTTTATTTAACCAGGATAAAAGCTCACTGAGATAAAATCTCTTTTGCAAGAGTGACCTGGCCAAGAAGGCAGCAAAAACACAATAATGAACGACACAACAGCAGTTAACACATTAAGAAATTTTTCCCACATTAAGAAAATAAATAGAACAACCGAGACTGAAAAAATACGTAGTAATATACAATTAAATATCGCAGGAGCAACTGCCAATACGGCTATACTCAAAGTTATTTACAAGTGCCATAAATTTAGCCAGTGAAGTTGTTCCTGTAAGTTGTTGAGGCATTAACCCTTTCATGCATGAATGATGAAATCTTGATCAAGGATTTCGTAATGTTTTTGTGTTTTTACTCTTCTTTAGGCATAAAAAATAATTTTATTTTACTTTTACATACATTTTTGCAAAAAGTTATTGAAGTGTCCACTCTAGTGTCTGTTATGCAGTTATTCTATTGAAATCCTTGCAATAGCCAGAAAATAACTTTTGAATAGCTGTCCACTGTAGTGACCACTATGCATGAAAGGGTTCAAATGAAAACCTTTTTTTCCCCAGCTCAGACCTAACAAGGGGAACAACAAGTTGAATAATGACTTTTATGTGAAGATTGCAATGTTTTTTTTTTGTGTTTTTTTTTTTTTTTTTTTTACAGAGATGATGGATGAGTAGATAACTTTAGAAGCAATAACTTCAACCAACTGCAATCAAATGCGTCCGATAACTGGAGATCAGTCTTTCACTTACTTCTAGGGCTAGGACTTACTCCTATGCTTTTGATCATTGTCATCATTGCTGCATAATCCAGTTGTACTTGAGTTTCAACTTACGGACTGAAGACTGGACATTCTCCTTTAGGATTTTCAGTTAGAGAGCAGAATTCATGTTTCCCTCAATTATTGCAAATAGCCCAGGTCCTGAAGCAGTAAAGCATCCCCACACCATCACACCTCCACCACCATGCTTGACCGTAGGTATGATGCTCTTTTTACGGAATTCTGTGTTTGGTTTACGCCAGATGTAACGGGACACCTGTCTTCCAAACAGTTCCACTTTCGACTCATCAATCCACAGAGCATTCTCCCAAAAGGTTTCAGGATCATCAAGGTGTGTTTTGGCAAAATTCAGATGAGCCTTAATGTTCTTCTGGGTTAGCAGTGGTGTTCACCTTACCACTCTTCCATGGAAGTCATTTTTGCTCAGTGTCTTTCTGATAGTAGAGTCACGAACAGTGACCTTTATTGCTGCAAGAGAGGTCTGTAGGTCCTTTGATGTTGTCCTTGGCTCTTTTGTGACTTTGCTGGATGAGTAGTTAGATAGATAGATAGATAGATAGATAGATAGATAGATACTTTATTGCTGTGCTCTTGGAGGAATTTTGGAAGGTCGGCCACTTCTGGGAAGGTTCACTAGTGTGCTGAGTTTTTCCATTTGGAGATAATGGCTCTCACTGTGGTTCTTTGGAATCCCAGAACCTTTGAAATATCTTCATCGTTTCTGGAATTTCTTTCAGCGTTGGCATTGTGTGTTACTGGGTAAGACCTTTTAACCAACTTCATACTGTTGAAATAGTTCTATTTAAGTGTTGATTTGATTGAACAGGGTTTGCAGTAATCAGGCCTGGTTGTGTCTAGTCCAGCTGAACCCCATTATGAATGCAGATACATTTTCATACAGGCCCCGTTGGTATTGGATAACTATTTTTCTTCAGTAAATGACATTATCATTTAAAATCTGTATTTTGTGTTTACTCAGATTGCCTTTGTTTTAATTTCTGAAAATTTAGTATGAGATATACACAAAAACAGAAGAAATCAGGATGAGGGCAAATACTTTTCACAGCACGGATTGCTACTTTCCTTATTGACACACAAATTATTTTTAATTACAATGTGTTCGTTTTCCCTGGAAAATGAATATTTGCTCAATTTATTTTTACTAACACATTAATACATTAGACATATTTTGAGTTATAAAAAAAAAAACAGTTAGACATTTAGAAAACTGATGGTTTGTAAGCATGGGAACTGATATCATTTTTGGAAACTATTTGTAAAAAAAAAAAAAAAAAAAAAAATAGATGTGCATTGGTGTGAGAGAGAATATTATTCCTCTGTTTGATGATGGCCAATCTCAGTGTACAAGTCTGAAGCTTTACAGATGCATCATGCTGATTGCACATGTCAAAGTGATGACAAAACAGCAGTTTGTAAACACAAAAAACTGAGGCACAAAAAAGAGACGGCGTGCTCTAAAAAACACAACATACATTCGGCCTGACATGATTTACACTTGGCAATATGAACACTTTTTATTATAATTATCTTATAAAAATACATCAGTTGAATTGCAAACACACAAACATAAAAGAGCACAAAGCTCCACTGAGTGGAAATGCTACAAAAGCTGCCCAAGCACAATAATACTGTTAAAATAAGAAATCCTTCATTTGACATAGGCAGAGACAACATGTAATCAGACACGGACAGGACAGAACGATACACAGCTTTCTGTAAAAACACTTCATAATTGTCATCATGCAAGAATAAGATTTAAAAATGGCACATTGTGGCTCCGACCTCCGGGTCAGAAAACATCTTAAAATAAACATTTAAGTATTTTTAACAACATACTTTTTTTTGTTTTGTTTTTTGCAACACTTCATATAATAAATCTTTACATATATAATCTATATAAACAAGGCATATTGTTGTGATTACCCAATTGTGGATATGATTGTCATATTCATTAAAGCCAGGTTTACACTGTACGATTTTCAGCCCGATTTTGCTGCAGCGGACAAAATTTACACGTGCTAAAATATTTATTTTTAGCCATGAGTTGAGATCATTTGTCTTATTTTTGATGTGAATAAAAACGAGAGCAGCACTGTTAAACATATTAAACTATGTACTTCGTGTACATCCGGAGAAATAAAACCACATCCACTAGATTAGAGGTCGACCGATTGATTGGTTTTGCAGATTAATCAGCACTGATAAACGATCGCTGGAATGATCGGTTATGGGCAAAAATCCACACCGATAGTTTTACCCGGTGGGGTTTGTTGCGGGAGCAGCTGAGAAGGGTCTACTGTCATTATACAGTACAAGAGCGGCCTCTAGAGGCGAAATATAAACTGACTAATTTTGTTGTGATATTTGTACTGTTTTTTTTTTTTTTAAAGGCTATTTTTATTTGTTATTTGGAGTGTTACTTTTTGGTTCAGTTTGGATGTATATCTTTTATTTACTTGGAATTTATTAATAGTTAATATATATTAATATTTATATATTTAGTTCATTTAAAAAAATTCAGTACAAAAACATTTTCATCGTACAGGCAGAACTGTTTATTTTCATAATAAAGTTCAGCAATATTTTACTTTGAGTGTTATGTTTTCATTCAGTATCAGTTTTAAAAACAGTTGAATAATCAATGGGTTGATTAATCGGTTATTGGCAGGTACTGCCCAACTTGGTTATCGGTATCGGTAAAATCCACTATCAGTCGACCTCTACACTAGATGGCATTTTAGAGCCAAAACACCCACAGTGTCCGACAGATTTCCAAGTCGAACTGTAAAACTGTAAAAGCTCTGTTGAAACTTTCTACCATCGTCATGAATGTCGTCATGAGTCTCAAATTGTAAACTCTGACCTTACGTTCACATATTTACTAATACAGATGTGGATGCCTACTGTTCATTTCTGAGGATGCGCGCAAGCGACACTCATAATGACCACAGGATATGTGCGGCAGCCATCTTGTGGACGTGAACGCATAGTTAAAAGAAAGTGTAATCCAGCCTTTTGAATGAATAATATTACAGGCTTACTTGGTGACTGATTCAGCACCGTTGCAACCAAAGACGGCAAAGTCCTGGTAGTGTCAGAAAATTGTGATTAAAATCTCAGCGTGATTGTTGTTACCGTGCTTGTCCAAAAGCTGTCAATAAGTAGGATGGCGCAAAACTCACCGGACAGCTACAAATTCGGTAACGGCAAAGGCGACACGTAAACAAAGCATGCTAATGGACAGACAAAAGATGCTCGTCGCGACAAGCTCACTTTCAAGCATGTTTCTGTTTAATGTGTCCCCCTTTTCTGTACGAGCACAGACTACCCTAATTGGTAAGCAGAACTTAGTCATTTTCTTTAATAAGTCTTAAACAATCATTCTTTAACGATCCTTTAAGATCTTTAGAGGATCTTCATCATGTCATCTGACACAGAGAACTGGTAGAGAATTTGGCCAAGATTTCTCTGGGATCATTTCATGCAGTGTGACAAGTAATAATCTTAAAAGGCCGCTGAAATCGTACAGTGAAAAATCGGCTTAGGATGGCTATAGTTTCTCCTTTTAAGTCTATTAAATTATATACAGAGAGGAATGAAGGAAATTTTGTGGTAGAAAGCCTTCTCCACTTCCACTGATTATCTTCTTCAGTTCTCATCTATAAAATGATGTGTGTGAAATGTATATTGTTTAAAGTATCTGCTCCAGTGGACCGGAAGTGAAAGGCAGCAGAGAGGACCACCAGAGCCAGAAATTCATTCGGAGATCTCACTCTATCCATCTCCTTGCTTTATTCCTCATGCTTTCTGAGGCTCACTGCTCTGTGACAGCTAAAAAAAAGACCCCTCAGCTTACCCTTGACAGGAATATAGCTCAACAGTCCATTATCGATTCCTTAACTTCATTGTCCCGTCATATTTCGAGTGATTGTTCTCATCAGATTGGCATTTCTGTGATTGTCAAGGCTATGCAGACTGGGGCTTCTGGGAACGAGGCGAGGAAGGTCAAAGGTCAGTCCTGGGGGTGCTGTTGCTCAGCAATGACCTTTCAGGTTGTTTAGGTAGGACAGCAGGAATGTGAGGAGGAGACAGAGAGAGAGACAGGTGGACACACTGAGGGAAGCACTGGGGGGAGCAGCAGAGCTAACGGTGGACAGTTTGAGCTCAGAGGTCAGGAAGGCGGACAGGGGGACGTGGGACACCAGCGTGGGACTGCCCGAGTTAATGAGAGAGTCGATCTTCTCGGCTTCTTTACTGCAGGCTTCAATCTGGGGATACACACCAGACACGCACTGTGTTTAGCAACGGTGTACAGGGCTTTCTATCATTTTAACGCACACACATTGTGAGTAGATGATCAAATCGGAGGTAATATTTGTATGTACGTTCAACCAACAGATGAAATATGATGCAAGAAAAAGAAATTGTTCACCAGAGACATATTAGCATGAACAGTAGCAGGGCGGTGTGTATACTTGATTTCACTTTCGAGCCAAAGGTAAGTTCTTGTTTAAGGGCATTAGTGCTTAAAATACTGGTTTAAATAAAACCTACTTTAATTAAAACTTACCTTAAGGAAATTAAAAATCAGTCCAAAAGTATTGAATTACCAGAGCCATATCTCCCTGCAGCTCTTGCCTGGTTTCCCACTGAAGCTAAGCAGGGTTGAGCCTGGCCAGTACCTGGATGGGAGACCTCCAGGGTAAAACTAAGCTTGCTGCTGAAAGTGGTATTAGTGAGGCCAGCAGGGGGTGCTAACCCTGTGATCTGTGACGGGGGCACTATACTGTAAAAACAACACCGTCTTTCAGATGAGATGTTAAACTGAGGTCCTGACTCTCTGTGGTCATTAAAAATCCCAGGACACTTATTGTAAAAGAGTAGGGGTATAACCCCGGTGTCCTGGTGAAATTCCCCCAGTGGCCCTTTTCTATCATGGCCCCCTAATGATCCCCATCTCTGAACTGGCTACATCACTCTCTCCTCTCCACTAATAGCTGGTGTATGGTGGGAGGTCTGGTGCACTATGGCTGCTGTCCCATCATCCAGGTGGATGCTTACACACTAGTTGAGGATGAGGAGACCCCCCCCCATACTATGTACGGCACTTTGAGTGTCTAGACAAGTGCTATATGCATCTAAGGAATTAATTAAATGTAAAATTCCTCAGGAAGTAGGTGGTGGTGGTGGGTGGATAACTGCGCTCTGTGACAACAGGGCATTAAATTACATTTCATATGGCTGAACTATCTGTCTGGTGTGTCTGTCTGTTTATCAACAAGACCTTGAACTGAAACATTAGATTAGAGTTTTGAATAAAAAAAGTCATTTTCATTTGATCCAAAGTCATTTTCTTTTATCAGCGTATCTCTTGAAATCTGTAATCTGATTCAAAAACATCACTGATTCTGCAGCATTTGCATTTTGCATAACCACTGCATGAAAGAACAGAGTGCAACTATTCCTTACTCATTATGACCAACAATCAGCACGTTCACATGGACAACAATAATCCGATATTCCCATAACAATAATCCTATCCCAGGGAGCATCGGGCACAAGGCGGGGTACACCCTGGACAGGGTACTCAATATTATACTCCCAAAAATAATATAACTAAGAAAATGTTGAGAAAATGTATGAAATTTCTATCACCAGAAAAGCAGAGACATTGCAATGATTTATTATTTCGTTAATAAGATATTAATACGCTAGTTTCCTTATAGCTTTGGGGGACACACTGTGCTCTTGGCGTCCTACTAAATAGCAGTTGCTTTGGCTAGCATTAAGTACTGCAGTAAATCAGTTCAGTAATTCACAATGCACACAAACTGTCCTTCTCAAACATCTGCTACGAAAAATGATGCTACAGCAATGTACGAATTTAACAAATATACACATTGTTCCTTACAAAACTGGCCAAAGTTTCATGATCTCATTTCTAAGCTCTTGTCTTTTATTTTCATCGAGAAGCTCTAATTATGCTTGCGGCCTTGCTGCGAGGCTTATTTGATTGACGAGCTGTCAAAAGGCATCTCGCTGCCTGTCTATCCAACACTATACATACACACTGTATATATACGTATCTATATATATACGTTCTGTATGTCGAAGTCTCTCTTCCATGACGTGCATCTGAGTGAAGATAATGGGTTTGACAGCGCAGCAGGCATTCTCTCTGAATTTACTGTGAATGCTGACAAAAGAGCTCAAGGCTCTAGTAAGGGGGAAAACAAAAACAAAACAGTGTAGAGTGTACACGCAGACCTAAATACAGACACACACCTGCAGTGGCGTGGGCTGCTGGTCCACGGGTACGATGAGGATCACGATCTCAGAGTCGATGCTCAGGTAGCCGAAGATATCACACTGAGGAACGGAGATGTGTAGACGCAGGACTCTCAGGATGTCATGCACCGTGACCGGCTGATTCCGGTTCAGCTGAAAATATCACACACACACACTGTTAGACTAGGAAAGAGCTAAATCAACACTGACAGGAAAACACTATGTTGTTGGTTAATATTGTGATTAGCTGAACTTATGTTTTTTTTTTTTTTTTACATTATTACATATACATATATGTTTTATGTTCTGAATGAAATAACACCCTAGGCTAGGACAGAATACGTATACATATATGTTCTATGTAAGGAATAAAACATGTTGGTTGTGCTGTTATAGGAAAATAATCACCGATGCAGTAGTGTGATGTAGAACAACATGCAGAATTACTCTTACCACGCCTAAAGTTGATTATCTTCCAATCCTCACGTATTTCAATATACAACAATTTGCCAATATGGTTACAGTTTGTACACACAAACTTTGTATCCATTTATGGCTACATTTAAACAAACCGCTTGCTGTTATGCCTTACATTAGATCAGTTATATACAGTCAATTATTTTAAAAAGACAGCGTAATACAGCGTGTTCCCGAGAAACCACAATGCGTAAACTCTTCACCGGAAGACTTTCCAGTGGCGGAAAACTCACTGGCAATTATAAATCGTTGACACTGGAGACTCCTTACATAAATGTTAAATAAATGTCTTCTTATAGAACACATGTCAACAATGAGGTGTTTTCTTTCCTTGGCTAAAGAACAACACATTCGAATCGGTTTATCATTAATCATATATGGAGCGTCTGTACCTGTGAATGAGACAATTACTCAGCCCTTCCAGGATTCTGTGATTTTTGCGATCGCAGAAATGAAGGCAAAATATTATAATAAATATAAAATATTCTGAGGAGCTTGCGTTTTTTGTTTTTGGCCAAGATGCGTCATTTGACGTTCAGACAAAACACTATTCGATTCACGTGCATCGACCTTGTGAGTACAAGTACAAGGACTCATTTAGAAAAAAGCATCACTGTGAAAGACCGTGCAAAACAATTCTGTGTAATTTCGCCAATTCAAGTAGTTTTCCGCAATAACAGCACAAAAACTCACTAATTTTGATCGGAACAATAACAACACCCCCCCCCCCCCCCCGCCGAAACTACATTCTGTACGGGCTGGTTACTATAGAAACAGTAACATATTATAACAAGTGCACTAATCTAACACTGTGACTTGCCTTGCAGTCTTGCATTTCCTGCATTGCAGTTCTGTTGTATATTACCGAATACGTTTGTTCGTCTTCAGTATCCGCTTTATAATCTAATCAACTAATCAAATCAGACTTAAGTTCATCCACCTACATATTACTTAAGTAAAAAAAAACAACAACTCTTTGTTTATTTAAGCAGGTCAATAAACAGATACTAATCTCTTTAAACTTTGCTTTACTGGCAGATCTTTATTCTGAGTTTATTTGTGGCCATTTTGAAGGTGTGTTGAATTAAGTTCAATTTTTTTCTGCATTTCTAGCCAATTATGTACACCCACACATGCTGAAAAAAATCAATAACTCAATTATTGGGATTAAAAAATGAACTGAAGTGTTTTTTTCTTTAAAAAAAAAAAGAAGAAGTGATTTAAGGCTGCAATCATTATTCAGTACGCTCTGGAGCATTTGTAGGCGAAATGTGATCCATGCTGCCATCTACTGTTCACCTTGTGTTGCTGAAATTAAGATGCAACGAGAACGGTAGACACCAACTGAACTGCAAAGATTTTCTGTACTACTTAAATATAGATAGAGGGCAGAAAACGAGCACGGAGAAGATAATTACCTTGGCGAAGACATTCATCTGCTGTTTATTCCAGAGGATCTGCAACATCCCGGCACACACAGGGCAACATGCACCTACACACACACACAGGAAGAGGGGGGGGGGGGGAAGGTCTAAACCTGTAGACACATGTGAGTTGTGTAAAGCTGAGAAGAGCAGAGTGTAACTCACCAGGTGGAGTGATGGGGTTACAGCCTGCAGCAGAGAGGGCAGGACAGGGCACGGCATTACAGCCTGAATCAGATGGGAAACCTGACACAGAACCCAAAGCATGGCAGCGGCCCTGATAATCCACAGCCATGCGGTCTGAAAACGCCTCACACACTGTGTTATACGTCTCACCGTTGTGTCCACACACTTCCCGAGTTACCCTGCAGGCATCCTGTGTGCAAAACACACACACACACACACACGGTAAAACAAAATAAACATATTGCTCTTTGGTACGACGTGAAGCAATGTTCAGTGAATAATTACATTTATTATTAATAATATTCACAATGAACAATTCTGCAGCTAGGCAATGTATTCTGTTAACAGTAAGATTGGGTTGCTAAGCAACATAACAGGCTAAGCTTAGGGCTTTATATGGACAGACCAGTGGCTTAAATGTAATGAGCTTTATTATAGAATTCATCTATTAGGTTGAAGTCACATGTGTATATATGAAGGAGTTTACCTTGAACAGCTTTGAATGTGGCTCAGTCAGTCAGATTTTAGAACTGAAGCTTTTTATAGTTAGTAGTTGCTCAGTGCAAATGTAGAAATTATTATTATTATTATTATTAGCATTATTATTATATAATTATTATACAATAAATAAATTAAATTTCTGCTCTGAAAGGGACAAAAAATTGTAAAACTAAATCCTTTCTTACTATTAACATTCAATCACTCGTTCTGGAGATATCACACTAACGAGAATCACGGACGGACGCACGAGCTGAAAACATAACGCCTCCACCACTTAGTAGCAGAAGCTTAATAAAAAAAGAGCTAATAGATATTTCATGTCAATGTCAAATGTGTTTATATAGCACCATTAAAAACAACATAGGTTTACCAAAGTGATTTACAGCAATAAATACAAAAGCTAAAATTAAAAAAATATAACAATCATCATGTCATCTGACAATCACAGCACACTACACACTACATGAGAGACTCTCACACACACAGGAAACTGTGAAGGATACGATCAGTTACCTTTCGTCTCTGTCGTTACCAAGCTTTGATACACTGACTGTGTTTACATGGACAGCAGTAGTCTAATTATTGACCTTATTCTGAATAAGATAATATTGTGATTAAGGTGTTTACATGAGTCGCGTTTAGAATATTCCTTTCATGTTCCCGTTGTACATGTTATCGATTAACAGCACACGTCATTACGTCTCCACGTCACGCCGTCCGATGTTCCCTCCAGAATTTCACGTATTAACATATAGTTCGTCTTCGTTATGGTACCGTATACAGTTTTGGGTGTTTCATTTTTAATTTTACGAAAGCTTCAAGTGCAGGTAATTATTTGTCATGCTATACGTGCTAATAGACGACTGCTTGAAGCCGTGGGCTGCGTCCCAAACCGTGTACTTACCTAATATATAGTAGCTGAAAATACATGTATTTCACCTACTATATACTGCAGTATGTAACTACATGGTTTCGGACACAGACGTGCTCACTTGTTTGGCATCAAACGGTTGCACACTGCCGTGTGTGTACGTGTCCTGTCGCAAAATGCGGTGAAAACTCCCACATGACGTTAACAGTGTGATTAAGGTGTGTACATGTCTGTAATACACGTCGATAATGCGTCTAAAACAGGAATACTCCACACATCTCAATTCCATTTGTGTTTACTTCGAGTATGACTTTAATCGGAATAAGGTCATCAATAATCGCTGTTTACATGCTAGTTTCTTAATCAGAGTATCGTCTTAATCGGGTTCATATCGGATTATCGTTGTCCATGTAAATGTACTGACTGTTGGTTTATCTGGTTTTGACTTTGTTCACATTTACGACCTTATCTCTTTGCCTTGCCTAGTTTGGACGTTTGCCTGATCGATTGACCCTTGTCTGTCCGTGTATTGATTTCTCCCTGATCGTTTGGACTTGTTATTTTATTAAACTGCCATACTTGCACCTGCATCCGTCTGTGCCTCCATTACGTGACAACAATCATATGACAAATATAAAACTGTATCCACGGCTGATCAAATAGGAGCAGTTCTAATGTGTAGAGATAGGCTATAATCCAAAGCTTAGGGCCAGCTACAGCGAACACACGATCACCTCTAAGCTTTGATCTAGATCTTGGAACCATTAGTAGCGTTTGATCACATGACCTGCGAGGGATTATGAGCAGATAGAAGCTCTGTAAGGTATGACGCCACTAGTTTGTTCAGAGATTTGTAAACTACTGTACTAAGTAGTGATGGAAAGTTCGGATCATTTCACTGACTCGGATCTTTGAATCTTTTTCAGCAATATGAACAAATCTTTTTTCGAGTCATTCTGTTCATTTCAGTAGGATATTATTAAAATCTCTCTCTCTCTCTCTCTCTGTGTCACTCTCTAAGACAACTCGTTGTTCCCAAGTCAAAATAAAGATTCATTCAAAGTGAATGAATCATTCACGAACGACACATCACTACTAGGAAGAGGGTTTTAAAATCAATTCTGTACCACAGCCTTTCCCAACCTTTTTCCAGTCATGGCACTCTTTGAAAATATTCAAAAATTTGTGGCACCCTACACAAACACTAATGCTAGACAGCGCTAGCTACATGAGGATGAAGTTGATGGTCCAGAAAAATCTGGAGCTTTTCTTTTCTAATATCCCCGCAAATTATTAGGATAAAACACACACATACGTTACGTGTACTGACGTTGACGTGCTGCTGACAGGTCAGTGAGGGGGGTCGAGGGGAAGGGAATTATTATTATTATTTTGAATATATATATAATTTTTCATTATTATTATTATGCGTGTGTGTGTCTGTCTTATTATTTCTGGGTATGTGTTATTATTTCAGACATCAGCTATTTATCATATATATTAAATGTTTTATACACATTTGAGCATTTTAGAAATGTTCGAAGGATTTTTACACGCCACCCCTGCTCTCATCAGATGGCACCCCATGTGCTTGCGCCTCCGGGTACTCATCGGGAGTCTAACAGCAGCATTCTGGACTAATTGTAGTCAGATGTCTGTGGATGTCTGATTAATTCCGGAATAGAGAGGGTTGCAATAATCCAAATGAGAAGACAAGAGAAAGGAGCCTAAGTTGAAAAAAGCTCGATCTGCTTGTCCAGTCTGAGATCACTATCCAGTAAAAATCTCAGATTTGTTTTTTATGTACGGTTTAATATAGGATGCAAATTGATCTGAGTTAAGTATTGAATTTGGTGCTGTAGGGTGCAGGACCAAATATAGTAATCTCAGTCTTACTCTCGTTTAAATGTAGGAAATTTGATAATGAGTCTATATTTGTCACCATGGTACAGCGACCCTGGAGCAGAGAGGGTTAAGGACCTTGCTCAAGGGTCCAACAGTGGGCTTGAACCTCCAATCAGTAACCCGTAGCCTTAACCACTAAGCCACCACTGAAGACGACCATGTTGTTATTTCTTTTAAACAAGCCAAAAGTGGTTCAGGAGCATTTGAGTCTCCAAGTTTCAGTAGATTTGGGTATCATCAGTGTCATGCATCAGCTTACTATATGTACTTGTGTAACATATAATGATTAATATTAAATTACGTTCTTTTATTATTTCCATGCCTTTCTTTCAAAATAAATCATTGGTGGTGAAATCGACATAATGTGTAAATCCCACTGTCTGGCAGATGCAGATGCCTTGAGCCTTGTGCTGCTAAATGCACTGAATGTCTCTCGTTTTTAAACATGATACCTAAGATTTGCTCGTGCACACATCCTCATTAACTGGCCTGCTTCCTTGCTGGTGGTGTTTTAATGAGCTGGTAATTGATCTAGCTGCTTTCCGTGAGATCGGACCTCGGGAAGCGTATGGTGAGTTAGCTTGAGCAACCTGAGCACCGCAGGAAGATTAAGTGCTGACCGATGTGTCAAGCACCTTATCTCTCTAAGTGCTCTAAGTCTAGCATAATATGAGTGAGAAATTTGAACTGTAAGGATAGAAAAGAAGCGCTGTGGTGGGATGTTTTTTTTGGTATACGTGTCTGTGAAGGCCCTATGAAACACAGCCTAAGCGCAATTAGCAATATGATACTCAGAATTTGAGCCTCAGTGATAATCACGGAGCTCTCCCTGGCTCTTACCTACTCTGTAGGTGTTTATAGGTTTATTTGTGTGTGTGTTAGTATAAATGCAGACAAACACACAGCTAGACAGAAAAGTGTTCCCTACACCGTCTAACCGCGCAGTGCCGACGCTGAAAAATGCCCTGCGCTGTTCCTGTAATGAAAGTTGTGCACATCATTAAACACAGTGCACCGTGTTGATGCCGTGTTCAGGCTGCTGTTTATAGCTGAAGCTAAATGAATGGCTTTGGCCTCAGCAGACGGCAATAGTTAATGTGGAGTCTTCTGACCCAGATTCCTGGAGCTCAGAGCGTAAACACACGCTGATATTATCCGGACAAGACAGTGCCCTCTAGTGTCGCTTCAGAAACATGACAGAACAGGGATCTCGATCAAAGGTTGGCTGAATAAGATAACGGACCGAGATAACGTGTTCGTTACGTCAGGTTATACAGCACAACGAAGAACCTCTAATGAATGAGCCGAAGTTAAAGAAAATGACTGCGTTCTACTTACGTCATTACCTCTTTGCGTGCAATGCCTCTAAAACTGTGGTAATTTTTATGTATTTTAAAAATTTTTTTTTTACCTCATGCGATTTATCTTTGCAACAACAAAATTCCTGTCAATAAGGGCAACACTAGCCAATCAGGTGTGTCTGTGAATTCATGTATGCGGATGAAGGTAGACAGCGTTCGCCCCCCAAGTGTGTCCTCCAAGCTTCTTGTGTCTTAGAGGAAGCACTCGCTAGACTTCACCTTCACCCTCCTAGTGGGTGGGACCTGGGAAATGACCAGATTGGGAGCTAAATGATGCTCAAGTGCTACTCTGTGGCAGTTTGGATAAAAGATTCACTCAAACACAGTATCAGTACCAGTACAGAAACACGTAGCTGCTTTACATATACAAGACTTTTTCTTTTAGCAAATACTATAACTAATATCATTTCTTCAGCTACTATTAAAACAACTTTTTGAAAAAAAATATTACTCAAACAGGATTACATCATTCTTGTCCAGATATACAGAAAGTTCACAATGTATGAGGCATTAGTTATTAAAGGGGCAGTTTGTAATTTTAGTTGCCTGTCAGGGAATCTTGCACTTCTCCTCAACCCCATCTCCTCTGTCGAAAGTACATATGCCTTGTGAGTCGCCTTTAAGCAATAAGAGGCAGCGTTGAGTAGGTGTGCCCTTATAGTTCTAGAAACATCCATCCATCCATCTTCTATACCGCTTATCCTACTGGGTCATGGGAAACCTGGAGCCTATCCCAGAGAGCATCGGGCACAAGGCGGGGTTCACCCTGGACGGGGTGCCAATCCATCGCAGGGCACACTCACACACACATTCACACACCCGCTCATACACTACGGACACATGCCAATCAGCCTACCATGGTTGGACCATCTTTGGACTGGGGGAGGAAACCGGTGCACCCCCGCAACCCCCAACCCTGTAGGTGTGAGGCTAACCACTAAGCCACCGTGCGCCCGTTCTATAAACATGTAAAAAATAATAAACTGTGTTAGTTCTTGTGCAGTAATGGAGGTAATGTGTATACCTGACAGTGACCCATGTATGCCAGGGTTTTGCCGCTCTGATACAGGAGACACAAGTTGGTGTGCTCCATGTTGTCTGTGTCGCAGACCGGATCCAGCTGGTTCGCGTCGCAGCCGGAAGGGCGGCCCACACACTGGTACTGCAGACACGGGTAGTCCGTTGTATTCGTCAGACACACACGCCGCTTCGGGATGCACCTGAGATAGCGAATATGAAATAATGCTGTCGTTTAATCACAGGTGATAGAAAACGGCTAATGCAAGTCATCTGAAGTATACAGTATGATAGACTTGCACGGATAAATGACTCTGCGAGTAGAATAAGCAGATATCGAATGGCTAATTTGCAGTCAGGTCCATAAATATTGGGACAGTGACACAATTTTTGCAATTTTACCTCTGTACACCAGCACATTTGGATTGGATTTGAAACGAAGCAATGAAGATGTGATTGAAGTGTAGACGTTCAGCTGTAATTCAACAGGTTTAACAACAATACTGCATTACCTGTTTAGGAATCACGGTCATTTTTTGCAGAGTCCCTCCATTTTCACAGGCCGAGAAGTAATAGACAAGCTAACAATCATAAATATTAGGATTATTTTTAATACTTGGAGGAAAATCCTTTGCAGTCAATGACAGTCTGAAATCTGGAACCCTTGGACCTCACCAAATGCTGAGTTTCCTCCCTTGAGATGCTTTTCCAGGACTTTACTGCAGCCGCCTTCAGTTGCTGCTTGTTTGTGGATCTTTCTGCGTTCAGTGAGTGAAAAGCACAAACTGTTGATTTGGCCACTCCTAACATTTTTGCTGTCTCTCTAATGATGGCCACCTTCAATTGCATCAACACCTTTTTGGACCGCATATCGAGAGTTCCCATGAACTGCTACCAAATGCACATTCAACACTTGGAGTCGACTCCACACCTTTTATCTGCTTAATCTGTCATGAAACAGCGAGAAAACAGGCCACAGCTGGCCATGAAACTGCTTATTTCATAACTTCATAAGGGCTCAGGTGGTAGAGCAGGTTGTTCACTAATCGTAGGGTTGGTGGTTCGATTCCCGGCCCACGTGACTCCACATGCTGAAGTGTCCTTGGGCAAGACACTGAACCCCGAGTTGCTCCCAATGGCAAGTTAGCGCCTTGCATGGCAACTCTGCTACCATTGGTGTGTGAGTGTGTGAGTGTGAATGGGTGAATGAGAAACAGTGTAAAGCACTAAAAGGTTAAAAGGCGCTATATAAGTGCAGACCATTTACCATTTACTTATCAGTCAGCTGTCCAATTACTTCTGAGCCTGTGAAAGTGGAGGGAATCTGTAAATCTGTGAAGTGGCTGTAATTCATAAACGTGTTAATGCAATATTTTTGTTAAACCCCTTGAATCAAACTGAACATCGACACTTCAATCCCATCTTGACTGCGTCATTTCAAATCCATCGTGGTGGTGTACAGAGGCAAAAACTGCATTGCTGTCCAAATACTTATGGCCCTGTCTCTACTCTAAATGACAGTGTCAGTTTGAGAGAAGCTACTGCTTGCCCTGTGCTACATACGGCGGTCACCACCTGTAACAGTAACGGAGTATCTACACTAAATAGTTTGTTTGTAATGTAATTTGTATATATGACACTTTAAGTGGGATTGTATGGTATTACATAACATTTTATAAGAACAGAGGCAGGCTTGCTGTAGGTTACGTGCATGAGCCCCGGGGTACGATACTCTCTCTACTGTTTAACAGCGTATAATATTCTTTACATTCTACTGTTTTAACATTAAAACTCCTTAAGCATAGCACAGCAGGTACATGTTATCTCTGTGTCCATGTGGGTTTCTCCAGTTTCCTCCAACTTCCCCAAAACTTGCCCCCACGTGTGAACATGTGTCTGAATGTATGCACCTGTATGTGTCCTACGATGGACTGGTACGCTATATATCCATATATGGTGTATTCCCGACTCGTGTTCCTAGGAAAGGCTCCGATTCCACCACAAACCTGACCAGGCTGTAATGGTTACTGAAAACAACCTTATTTTTTTGCGATTTTACTTTATATAGTTTTAGTCTGGAATGCTTTAAGAGGTCTTAATTATAAATACGTTCTTCTTCTATATTCAACCCTTAAAGTGTGAGTGAAAGAAGAGAGGTTGTGTTATTTTGTATATCCGGCTGTTCCCTTCCTCCTGCCTTTTTCATAACTTCTGAGGTTTAAATCCTGAGGTTTGAGCTGTGCGTATAAGTTATTATTGAATCTCATAATCCTCTTTCCTGTTTTTTTCTACAGGGCTTTGCTTTTTATTACTAAAAGATAAAAACGGTAGAATATTTACCAGTGTTTCCACGCACAACCTAAACGATACACTGAGGTACTGCTCAGGATATACGCAGGACGACAGAAAGCTGAATGTAAAAGGTAAGGCAGAAAATTAGTTCCTGTCCAATGTGGACAGGACGGATGCAGGCCACGCCACAGAAGAATTTCTAATAGAAAGAAATAAAAAAAGGGAAAATAATAAGGACTGCAATGTGAATAATACTGCGGTACTGCGATTGCTATTTGTGAGCAATTTGATGGAAATATTTCTACTGAAATATTTGAGATATTGGAACTATATTAGTGCTTGGAGAAGACGTAGTTTGTCTGCTGTGTGTTGGTTGGTATTACGGCCGGGTATCATGTTAAAAAGACAGAGAGTTCTTCTGAAGTAGAAGTGAGCTTAGTAAGGTACTAGAGGTTAAAGTGTAGCGCTGGATCATATTACACAGCAGTTGCACAACACAAAAGGAAGGGAAGATCAAATGTGGAGTACATTTTAAACAGCTCAGATTAGATTTTTGTGGCAGACTCATTTGTTTTAAGTGCCCAAGCTGTTAGTCATATTGCATTGCACTGCCAGACCGCGGCCCATAATCAAATCAATCATTTAGTGGCCTGCGTGTCAAAACAGTGTGGCAACTCTGCCCCTCTGTGGTAAGAGGCCAAACTACAGGGAACTGATAGTAAGAACAGATATGGATGTCTTATGGCACATATTCCATAATTTGGAATGGGAGTACAAGTATAAGTATAAAATAAATGCCTTCAAGGGCACTTACTTTTAGTCCCTAGCATCATGAATCAGAGCGAAACCATGAATTCTTTTGCCCCTGGCTGTGAAAGTATGTCACATTGTGCCCTGTGATAGACTGGCGTCCCATCCAGGGTGTATTCCCACTTCGTACCCTGTGTTCCTGGGGTAGGCACCGAATCCACTGACCAAGGTAAATTGTATCCTGAAGATAAACGGACGAATGAAGCGACCTGTTCATTCAGTATATTCGTAGGACTACAAGCAGCTCTTTATACAGACATAAGACACTTGATCCATGGCAACTAGACTTGTTTATGGATGTCAATGCATCAAGGTTGGCTCCATAAAAGCCCCGCGACCTAGTTTTTCACAGCGAGGGTTTGCCATTTTATCATCTTGTTTACCAAAGAACAAACAATGGAATTACGTTCTCGCTTTGAACGCTGGGCCAGGCAGGGAGGTTATAAAACAAGCTGTTGGGTGTTACATAAGACAGATTCCACAAGACGTTTCATTTCAGAGGGAGAGCAACACAAGCAGGAGCCTTCTTCAATGTGCTCAAGAGCTCTTGAAGACTTTGTTCTCTTCGAGTTGTTACAGTAAGCAAGCGGTCTGGGGATACAATGGAAAATCGGCCAGAAGAGTCCAACAGATGCTTTGTTAAGATTCACATTAACGCACGGATTGAAGCACACAAACGAAGCGACAGAACTCGCATTAACAAGGTTAAACTTTCCACACTCCTCATTACTTTCCATGATTAGGACTAAAAGGAGAGGTGTTCATAAATGGGTGATACTTTTTAATAGTATTCTTGAATGCTTAAAGTGTTCACGACTCCAATAAGATTTCACACTAGTTTAACACTGCATCACTCACTCTGATAATAAAAGACACAATTAGCACATGGCTTAACGTGAACTCATACTGTCCCCGGAGGTGGCTGACACTCTTAAGCTAAAGGGCTTACGGCCCAGTAAGAGTATCCGGAGGAAGGATTACAAAACACTCTCGCCACAAAATACCTCCAGAAAATATTAGCTTGGGCTGGAGGGGAATGTTTGAACATCACACCTGAATAAACAACACGGCTAAGCATGGGAATCATGAAGAAAAAAAAAATCTCTGGGGAAGAGGAAGTGCCATAAAATAACCAGGTAGGACAAAAAAAGGAAAACTTGACTATATAGAGTACTTGGGATGCTTTAATGCAACCACACACTGGTACAGCGAGCGTATAACAACGTTACTCTCAATCCCGAAAGGGCCTTAACTGCATTTCATGCTCTGATCTGTTCAAGTCCAACCAGCCGAATTCAAATAAAGGCTCGATTTATATGTTTGACTTGTTTGCCGGGTTTGCGTTAGGCGAATCATTTTCAGTGTGTGGAACGTCTGGAATCAGGGAATCGACTCCCGACAACTTTGAATCGCTACTAGGTCCGATATAATTGTCTAACTACTTAGAAGTTAATTGATTCAAATAGCTTCGTTGCATTTTCTTTCAAATACCTTTTTAGTCAAATGAACTAATGCAATACAACGTGCTTCACTAACTAATCTCTAATGAAATGTGTTGTCTAAAAAACTATTTTTTATCATCAAATTTGGTTGATTTTGTCGATTAGTTGCTGTAAGTATGGGCTAATTCGTTATTGCCTTTTTATTTTGGGTTTGAAATACGCAACAGGGACGAGCTCATCTGTACAGTATATATCATATCCGTATTGTAATAAATGATTCATAACACAAGTGAGCATATCGACAAAAATTATAACCCAACTGACTCCATTACTCACTCCATTGCTAGATGAGTGGATGTTAAAATATACTTTTGTACCAAATAATTTCATTTTAAAATCATTTACCAAGCAAATGCAGCATAACGGCTTTGCCGGTACTCTCCTAGCAAGTTCTATCATTTATATTGATATTGTGTGTACTTTTATTCCAAGTGTCATGCTAGATTATTGCCATATTTCCCATCACCATAACAAGGATTTAACAGGTATTTTAACATCCGTGGCGCTTCTCTGACATTATAATTAATTTTTTCATTCATGACTGTGAAACCTGTTGGCAATATAACATATTTACAAAAGATATTTTTGAATCATTAATTCATTTTCAGTACGTGTGTTATCATGGCCATGATCGTGGTGTATCCAGAGCTTATCAAACGATCACTGGGTGCAGGAACACACTCTGGATGGGACACCGGTCTATTGCGGGCGTCATACACACACTTATTCAACCAATCCACTTACCAGCATGTTTTTAGGAGTTGGGAGGAAACCGAAACAAGGAGAACATCTGTGTGAACTTCACACAGGTATTAAACCCGAGTTCAGCCCGGGGATCGCCGAGCACACATGCTGTGTCCGTGATTGTTTTTAATGATACCTAATGTAATTACAGACTGGGCAACGTGCCATCACTGCTCTGGGACAGTCCTGCTCTCACCTCTGGTTTCTCTGGCATGGGTTGGGTGAGCAGGGTCCAGTGCTCCTGCAGGAGCCAAACACAAACTGATTGTCTTGGAAGCCCATACAGCGTGCCACACAGGCACTGGGGTACGTGCGTCCATTACGGGCACACACTGGAACAAAGTGATCAGTACAGCCACATGGAAGATCTGCGAGAGAGAGAAGTTGAAACAGAGAAAGGAACAGGAAGTAAACTGTAGGGCTGAAAGACTGTAGGAGCAGTGAAACATATACACTCACCTGTAAATGAGTTGTCTAGACTGGGGCACTGCGGCGGGAAGCAGATGGTTTCTCCAGCATTGCAAAAGCAGGACTTACAGTCCACCTTGAAAGATGCTCCATGACCTTTAAAATACAAACTGGTTCAATAGGAGTGTATGGCTGCGTATACATAAACATCTAAATCCGTTAACTGTAAGTGTTTAACATTTACAATACTGACTCCTACAACACAGTATAATAATATGTCTCCTTTTTGTCTTGTCTAGTGCAAATGTAAGTGACATTTTCAAACTATTTACTAGCTGCACAAGAAAAAGCGCTTTAGCAACCAAAAGATAAAAGAACCGATACGTTAACCGAAGGTACGGCATGGCCATGTAAAGCTAACTGCTAACTCTCTGTAAAGATGTTGGGATGTCTATGCCACAAACCTGCTCCAGTGTTTCCTTCTTTTAATGGCACCTCACACAAATACCCAGTATTAACTATGAGATTTCAATTTCCTTACATAATGCTCTCTTAGGCCTGGCCCGTCCTGTGTCAAAATGAGGCCATAGCCGTGCAGTGCTTTATTAAACAAATCTGTCAGAAATAAGCCCAAAATAGCCAATCCACTCAGAAAATAAGCAAAGCATGAAAGTCATTCAGGTTCAAACCGACCACCATTTACAATACGATACAAAATGAACAACACAACACAGATGCCCATAAATAAAACTCTGTCTTAAATTAGAGTCTGGCCATTACAATACTTATATACTTCTCTTAGGGCAAATCCTCATATTCATGATAATAAATTCATAATTTGTTGCATATTTATTTTACATGGTTATGAGTGTTTCCAGCACAAGATCGTTACTAATTTTCAGAAATGGTGGTTATAAATAATACCAGCGCCTGCAGGTTTGATATTCTGGTTGTTTTTGTGAGTGCTACAGCGCTACTCCGCTAGGCGTCAGCCTCAAAAGAAGTACGTTACTCGAGGCAGTCAAATGCGTGAATCAATCATTTACGGCTCATGCCAAGGAAGGGCAAGTCTCTCTAAAAGCTCCTCTGTGACATTTCAGGCTGTCCAAAAGGAGACCGCAGGAAGGAAATTCCAGCTTGTGGTGGCGTTTACTCTTCTCCTTTAATGTAATGTTTTGTTAGGGGATTCTTTCAGACGAGCGAGACGGCTGAGGGCTGCGTTTGCTCTAGCGTTTGCTGTTATTTTTTTTTTTTTGGGATCCAAAGAGAACAAAAGCCTTTCTCCTTTTAACCGAGATAATTATTGCGTAATCAACGCATGTTTGCTCTCTGTTAACAATTACACACTCGTTTTTCGGAAAACATTCACCATCAAAATTTCTGGGTTGGACGATATGTCATGATCCGAGTAAACAAAACAAAACATCAAAATAATAAAGGTTAAGATATAGCGAGTCTGTCACGTCTCACTTTTCCTCTGTCCTCCGACAGTGCAGGTCTTGGTGGTGTCGATGCAGGGCATTTCGGCGCAGTTTTCCAGACGGCTGCTTTGCCCGCAGGTGCACACCTCGTAACAGCCTACCTGCCCGCTGCGCACTGGAACCTGGATCCGAGCCTCCATGTGCACGAGGAACTCGGATGCTTCACCCAGTTTGCAGCCTGCCACAGGAGACAGTTCCCAGTTTGGTTTAAAGACATTACACCTTAACCAGGCGCTGGTGACCAATCAGTTATAAAATTAACTGAGAACAGACAGATCTTGTTTAAAAAAATAAATAAATAAATAAAAATATGTATTCCACAGTAATGTTGAATGTTGGACTAATGATATAAAAATCAAGTACCAGGCACACAGAAGTAAGGCAGGCAGTCTTGTCCTGGGTGACAGCCCTTCCTGTTTACTTCACACAGATGGTTGCTGGGACATGGGTTGGGATTACAGGGATGGATTACCTCCTCGATGATGTTTTCAAAGGGACTAGGAGCTGTCAGAGCCAAAGGAATTCCACGTACAGATGAATGTCATTTTTATAAACAGAAGAAGAAAGCTGAAGTTGAAGGGTTTAAGACTCACCGAGGTATCTCTGCAGAGGAATGCATCTGTCTGGGTCGTCGGTAGGGGACAGAAGGTCACAGATCTGCTCTGGGGTGTGGCCTTCTCCGAAGCGTGAGAAGTCACCGCAGTGGGTAAGGATGTCCACACAGTCCGACCTGAAGGCGAACGTGAAATGTTCAAATGAGATCTGAACGATATTAGGGGGGGGACCTAGAGAGGGATTACTTTGTTTAAGCTTGGGATCAAATGCATACCAGTTATTTGCCACTTTCAAACTTGGAATAAGATACAACCGGTAAATATGGAAAGCACCGTATAAATTAGAACATAAAAAGGTCTCCGTAGAGGATAAGACAAGTATATAATAATTAAAGGTAAAAACTATAATATAAAATCTTGTTTCAAGTGTCTGCTGCAGAGAACGGAAGCACACCACTTCTCTGTGTTCCTGCCAGCCTGGAATGCACACACACACACACATCAGTACAGGCCTCTGTGTTCAGATAGAGGAGATGAAAGGACGCTTCCTGTTGACTGTTTACACCATAAAACAGCTTCATGCTTGGACACACATTGGAGCTGTTTCTCTGCGCTGTTTTTATCTGTTGTGACTGAGACCATCCCAGAGTGACTCGACAAATTCGACATCCAGCAGTGATTTTATCCGGGCTACTTGCCGGTTGTTTCGTTATTCACCTTATTCATATTAACGTAAGAAATCCACTCTTTGTTTTTATTGTCCAGTGTCAGACAACACATGTCTGCAGTCTTCACACACACATCTGGAATTCATGGAACAGAGCCATGTCGGTGAAAAACATAATCACACTGACTTAGTTTCAACTGACCTTCACTAAACAGACACCGATCAGTTGAACCCTTACAAAAAAAGATACTTAAATTGTACTATATATATATATATATATATATATATATATATATATATATATATATATATATATATATATATACACACACACACACAGTACATACAGAGACATACACTATGTATACTTAAGTGCACTTTTGTTAGACAAGCATGTGCAAGTATGCTTGAGAAGAAGTACACCAAACTTCAGGTAACCTATTTACCTTCACTTGTCCCCAGTGGTTAATGTGAGCCGGAACGATCCAGAACGGCATTTCAGGACCTTCAGTAACTTAGTTTTAGGTTTGTACATGTGGTGTGTTGGAAAGCTGGAACCAAACTAGCAATCACTGTATTGCAGAAATAATAAGATCCAGTCGTGTTCCATTTTATTGTCTGATGCAAAATGCACAGTTCTTCTGACTGATCAGCTTTATCCCAGGATGAAATATTTCTATCCTGATATTTACAAAGACACTTTTTTTTTTAATTTCAGTTTGACAGTCGTCTGTATGTACTTAATGCCCACACACAGTGCTGTGAAAAAGTACTTACGCCCATCCTGATTTCTTCTGCTTTTGTGTATATCTCGTACTAAACTATTTCAGAAAGTAAAACAAAATCTAAGATAAAACAAAGGCAATCTGAGTAAACACAAAATACAGTTTTTAACTGATAATGTTATTTACTGAAGCAAAAAAGTGATTCGATATTAACCGGGCCTGTGTGAAAATGTATTTGCCCCCATAGTTACTAATTCCCCAAATCTGCATTCATAATGGGATTCAGCTGGACTAGACATAACCAGGCCGGATTACTGCAAACCCTGTTCAATCAAATCAACACTTAAATAGAACTTTTTCATCAGCATGAATTTGGTTACAAGGTCTTACTCAGTAACACATTATGCCAAAGTTGAGAGAAATTCCAGAAATGATGAGGAAGAAGATGATTGAAATGCATCAGGCTTACAAAGCGATTTCAAAGGCTCTGGGACTCAAAAGAACCACAGTGAGAGCCATTATCTCCAAATTGAAAAACTCGGCACAGTAGTGAACCTTCCCAGAAGTGGACAACCTTCCAAAATTCCTCCAACAGCACAGCAAGTACTCATCCAGCAAGTCACAAAGTTGACAACATCAAAGGACCTACCGGCCTTTCTTGCATCAATAAAGGTCACTGTTCATGACTCCACTATCAGAAAGACACTGGAGCAAAATGGAATCCATGGAAGAGTGGAGAGATGAAAAAAAACTGCTAACCCAGAAGAACATTAAGGCTCGTCTGAATTTCCTCAAACTTTTTGGGAGAATGCTCTGTGGATTGATGAGTCAAAAGTGGAACTGTTTGGAAGACAGAGGTCCTGTTACATTTGGCGTAAACCAAACACAGAATTCCACAAAAAGAACATCATACCTACGGTCAAGCATGGTGGTGGCAGTGTGATGGTGTGGGGATGCTTTACTGCTTCAGGACTTGGGTAACATGCAGTAATTGAGGGAAACATGAATTCTGCTCTCTACCAAAAAATCCTAAAGGAGAATGTCCGGTCTTCAGTCCGTAAATTGAAAGTCAAGCGCAAGTGGATTATGCAGCAAGACAATCATCCAAAGCATAGGCGTAAGTCCTAGTCCTAGAAGTAAGTGAAAGACTGATCTCCAGTTATCGGAAGTGTTTGGTTGCAGTTATTGCTGCTAAAGGTGGCACAACCAGATTTTAAGTTTAAGTGGGCAATCAGTTTTTCACATGGGTAATGGGTGTTGGACCATTTTTTTTGTTTTTGCTTCAATAAAAAAATTAAATAAAAACTGTACTGTGTGTTCACTCAGGTTGCCTTTGTTTTATATTGTATTTCGTTTGAAGATCTAAAACTATTTAGTGTGAGATGTACACAAAAACAGAAGAAATCAGGACGGGGACAGATACTTTTTCCCTGCGCTGTAATACACTTTAAGAAAGATACTAAATTGTACTGTACATTTTCATAAGGAAAGCTTGGTTACTATATCTAGACAAGGGCATGTGTCGCTGAAACAAAGACTGAAAGTAAATTACCACTGTGAATGGAAGCAGCTTAATCACTGTTTGCTAGCCGACAGTGAAAATATTTATTAAGACCCAGCTGTTCTCATGAAATACATATAATCATACCCCCACATGGCCGGAACAATGCTGCTCATTTATCTCCATAGATGACTAGTTAGTGTGCGAGGCTGCTGACTTTTCGACTGAGTCTATACACTTTTGCCTCAGTATCTTGAAGACATTTTTGTGTCTGCTCCTTTCTAAAATTTATGATCATCAAAATTACCACGAATTACACTTAGCAAACCTTGCACCCAAGTCTCTAGAAACTCTATAACTGACATGCTGTTTGAAACATTAGCAGATGTATCGACAGTAACGAGCTGGACAAGACTTAGCAAAATGTCAACAAGGGACGGTAAAACATGACAATTTTCCTAGGACGAACGCTGTGACGAACTTGAAACTCGCACACGCATGTAAGAATACGTGCTTGTCCACAAACCGTCAAGTTCTGATTGCTAGCAGACAGAAACAGTGATGCGTGCTGGAACAGGTCAAAAGAGGAGGGATGCTGATGGATGACGGTGAGGTCACAGCCTGCCATCACTCACTGACATGGGCTTTTGTCCTGAGCTGCTGGAGTCATGGTGTTTCTTGTCAAAAACATGAGCGTGAGCATTCTAAGCCATTCTCCAGAACTGTTGCGTGAGGAGCACTAATCCTCACAGTACTGGAGTGCAAGTGAGTGCCGAGGGACGGGCCGCTGATCGCCAAATGAGACAAGCTTTAGCTCAGAGTGTAAACACAGGTGTGATAAAATGCGAACAAAACAGCCAGTGTTGCTCTCGTGTGTGCGTGTGTGTGTGTGTGTGTGTGTGAATGAAACTGTCAGGTGGAACATCTCAACTCCGACATGCCAAATGAGGTCAAACAACCTCAGAGCATGGATTACACCAGCAATCAGCCAACGTATTCCTTACTCATACAGTCAATTCCAAAATTTTTGGCACGCTTCATGAAATTGTGAAACATGTTTACAAACAAATATATAATAAACAAATCATAAATAACACGTGCAATTTATTAGTGCAAAACACGGGTTTCAGTCATTCTAAAGTATTTAACTAATCTAACTAAATGATTTCATTCTATAATTTATACAGAAAGGTTATTTTCTTCTCGAAGGCAACCAGGTAAATTCTTTCATATTTTGGTCAGGATTTGTTTGAAACCATCTCCATGGGGGATTTTTATTATTAAAAACAAACAAACAAAAATCTCATTAGCAAGTATTTCTTTAACTGTATGATCACTGAACATGAGTGTTTACTATTTCAGATTCTCTTTTCTGCCATTAGTTAAGGCAATAACTATATAACCAGTGCATTTTATTTTCAGTAAAGACAGCATCTCTGTTCAGAGACTTGAACTATACACACTTACTGGTAGCTCCATTTGTAACAGAATAGACTGAACAGTGAAATTTCCTATCAGTGTTACTTTGACTTAACTTTGTTAATACAGTTCTGTGAATGCAGTTTAAAACAGCAGCCCTTAAGTTAATACGTTAAAATCAAATTAAAGTCAGCCTGAACTAAACAACTAAACATGGGAGAAGAAGAAACAGGACCAATATGGAGAGATTGGAAGTGGAATACACACTTGCAGATGACGCTGCTTCTTGATTTGCTGTAGCAGGGTTTGATTTGGAGTGCGCAGGCCACAGCCTTCCACATCTCCGGCCGGCACTTTCTGATGTCCAAAACTGGGATGTTCATCAGAGGCATCTTTATGGTTCCATTGGACCAAAGTTTGATGTCATTCATGGCACCCTGGTCAGACTGGATGTTGCAACTCCGGAAGAGCTCCGTTGGCCTAAAAAAGAAGAAGTCTTTTTTCAGTTAGAGAGTGAAACACTAACGTACAAGACCTTGTCTGGATCAGCACCCCACTACCTCAACACTTTCCTGAAGGTTTACGTTCCCTCACGCAATCTGTGATCGATTAGCAACCGACACTTAGTAGTGCCTTCTCAGCGAGGCATGAGGTCCCTTTCCAGAACCTTCACACTAACTGTCCCTCAGTGGTGGAATGAACTTCCAACCTCAGAATCTATCACTATCTTCAAAAAACAGCTAAATACCCACCTCTTCCGTGAGCACGTAACTAACCCCTAAAACACCAATCCCACATTATCCTAAAAAAAAGAGTACTCTGGCCCTTACACCTCTACTCTGCGCACTTTGCTTCACTAGAACTCAATTAAAAGATCTTGTATGGTAGCACTACTTATATTGTTCTCTGCTTAATATATCGCTTTGCTTGTATTTCCTCATCTGTAAGTTGCTTTGGATAAAAACGTCTGCTAAATGAATAAATATCAATGTAATTTCATGTCTCAGTCTTTAGCACACAGTCCTTGCAAGTATCCCACTCCTGACCATGACTGTTTACTATCCAGATTAAACTGTTTATCATCCAGATTTGTCAATGTTAATGGGATGTCTAGATCTTGGCCAGAGTGAAAGCTCTTAGTACATACTGTAAGTGAGCCAGAGAAAGTCATATTTAGGGGCCAAATCTAAGCAGACCAAAAGCAGACCAACAATATCTTTTAAAGTCAGCCCAAACTGGCTCAGAAATGGATCCCCAAAGGATGTAACCGATCAGTTGATACTCACTGGGTACCACTTGTCAGAATTAAAACTGCCCTGAAACCACACACTATTCAACACTGGCAGAAGGAGCGTTCAGGGAGACCTGTGATTTCTTTACTAATCCACCAGAAGAAGCTCCTCTCATGTAGTCCTAGCATGGGTTCAGAGAGGGGATTTTTGTATGCTCTGGTAGAACACAGCATACTGACTTGTAGAAGCTTCTTGCTGTTCAGAGAAGGGTTTGTTTACAACACTTTTTAATGTTTTATTTGGGAGGAAGAGGGTGCGTGAGTGTGAGCCCTTAACACTGAGGGGAGGAACTCATTTCAACAAGAGAGTGCAAGACCTCAGCACTGTGGCTGGGAATTCTCTGAGGAACCGAAAACATTACTTCAATTGCCTGTCCATGTTCATTTGGTTTTCTAAAAACAGATAAACATCTTATTTGTAACACTATCTTTCAGGATATTATGTCTGACTGCCAGCAGAGGTCGTACTCAGCTGAGTTCTAATGTGACCTCTGACCCCAATTTCCTGCTCACTTCCTCACATTGCGTATATATGCTCACAATTTTCAGTTGCGAAGTCGTGCCAATTATCTAGTAGCACGTTCCGAGCCCTGTTTATGCCTATTAGCCTTGTATATTTCTAGATCTTCTGGCTGTTCATTTGACTACACTTTGGATTATTCTCTGATTCTGTTGTTTGATGCCTGACACTCAGTACGTTTACATGGACATACTCGAATTAAACACTAATTGAATTAAGACATGTGGAGTATTCCTGTTTTAGTCGCATTATCGGCATGTACAGACATGTAAACAACTTAATCACACTATTAACGTCGTGTGAGAGTTTTCACCGCATTTTGCGACAGGACACGTACACACACGGAAGTGCTCAACCGTTTTACGGCAAACAAGAGAGTACAGCTGCATCCGAAACCGCGTACCTACCTACTATAGGCCTGTAGTAGATGAAATAGTGTGATTAAGGTATTTACATGTCTGTAACGCACGTCGATAATGCGACCAAAGCAGAAATACCCCTCACGTCTTAATACGATTTGTGTTTAATTCGAGTATGACCTTAATCGGATTAAGGTAATTAAAAATTGCTGTTTACATGGTAGTTTCTTAATCAGAGTGTTGTGTTAATCGGGCTAATATTAGATTATTGTTGTCCATGTAAACGCACTGTGTGTTAGCATTTTGAATTATGTATTGCTCATTAAAATCTTCCTGCATATGAAACCTTCTCCTGAGTCTAGCGCATTACATTATTAAATCCTAGCTACCTCAAAGTGTGAAACTATGCCTATTGTGCATAATTTTTTGTGCTTTGATTAAAAAAAAAAAAAAAAGGACATTCCTTTAGTAATACAGTCCAAGACAGATCACTAGGGTTGTTTTCACCTATGCAACATTTAGTCCATTTGAACTGAACCCTGGTGGATTTTCCCTGTTGGTGAGATTCTTTAGACAGGTGAGAACAAAGCAATCGCACTTGGTTCATTCCAAAACAACAGTTCCGACACCGTCCGAGTGAAGTGGTTTCCACCCAGTTCCGAGTGAGGTTTGATGCGGTGTATTTTGGGTTACAGGCAGCATTTTTGTAGATGTGAGCTTGTAAACTGGCCCATGAATCCCAAAGCAGCCCAAAATATGCCTCAGTCAAAGAGGTTTTTTCTTTTTCGGTGAAACCAAACCAAACCAATTAGCAAACAAACCAAAGATATCAATTTCACTCAATATCATTTGTTCATGGCAAAGATATTCATACGTGTAAAAGTGCCCTAAAATGATCATGATGATTAAAATTAAGTTAAGTCAGGAGTTCAAGCCCCAGCACTGCCAAGCTACGATTGTTGGGCCCTTAACCCTCAATTGCTCAGTTGTATAAATGAGATAAATGAAAGTCGCTCTGGATAAGGGCGTCTGCCAAATGCCATAAATGTAAATGTAAGTTGATCCACAAACATTCAATGTATGGTTCAACATGCAGCTGATACTAGCTCTGACACTAGCTTTCCATATTCCCTACTGCATTTCCTGTCGATGCACACGCTGACTCAAACAACATCCTCACAGGCGAAATCAACCCTTTCTCTCTGCATCCTTCGACGACGGGGTGTGTGCAGGGTTTACTGGTACTGCTCAACACTGCTACGAGCACAATGCTCCACAACCACATTTGTCCCCAACAGTTTTTGTGTTCAGTTTGTGCTCTGTGCCACTGCCAAGTCCTCGAAGCAACAGCTTTTGAAATCTGCAGGGGTGCCCATCAGTGCAATTCTCCATAGGAAACCTTCAAAGGAAATCAAAGCCAGGGTTTGTTTGCATGACCTTTGGATCCCGTCGTAGAGGCAAGGGTGCTGTCATCTTAAAGAAAAATTCATCAACCCTGTCCAGTCTAAACAATACACAGAATAGTTTAGATTGCTTTGAATGCCTGAGGTTCTGGGGGATGTGGGCAAGGATCCTATAAGTAATGATATCTTTGACAAGATAAAACGTCTAAAGCAGAGGGAATAAATCTTAATAGCTTTCTTCATCTAATACATTTCCCTAGGTGAATTCTAGGTAGATAAATGCGCTTTCAGTTATTTTAGGATTTGAGAAGTATGTAATAATTGCATGGCATTGTAATAAATGGATGACAACTCACTGTCAATGTCCGATAAAGCACATGCCGCATGTAGTAAAATAGTGACTGTGTAGAGGAACATACAAACATCATACATCAAAGAATATCAAAGCATATCATTTATACATATAGACAGTTTTAATGGGAACAGAATGGGACCATAATAATTACTCAACGATTTAGCATGATTTAGAATATTATCACTATATTGTATTAAAATTGTAATAGTGTTAATATTGTTAACTTGTTCTTACTAAGCATCAAATCGACTAACATAACAACTAACTACCTAACACTGTTTAGTTATCATGTTCTCTTTTAGACTGGCTAGCTAACTGCAGCCATGGGAATGACTTCTGTTTATCTATAGACGGTTAATCAGAGGAATATTTTAGAAAATTCCAGCATGATACATGTAGCTGAGGTGCATTTATAAAGGCCTGTCTGTCATGTTCTTGAAAACTTTCATAAAACTCCTGTCTGGTGAGCAGATTTATGGGAGTCTTTCTGTATTCATTCAAAGTCAGGACCTTTAAGAGAGCTTATTTGTTCTCATGCTACTTTTAATGGGATAGATTTTCATTTATTTATTTATTTATTTATTTATTTATTTATTAGCTCAGGAGCATTTACGATGTCCCAAATTGATGATTTTTAAAACCATTTTCTCCCAATTTTGTTATTTGCCATTAATTAGCTAGCTCTCCTCTGTCACATGACAGCTACCAACTGGGGAGGGTGAAGGTTAGCCCATAGTTCCTCTGATACACATGAAGCCAAACCAAAATTTTTCCCCCTCACTGACGTTCATGCTAAATCACAGTGCAGAGTTCACAGACGCCTGCGATTGGGATACAGCCAATCTCTCCATCAGCTCTCTATGACCCCCAGCAACGGATATTTGTGTCATTATTGAAATTCAACTTGAAAATCTCCCAATAAAAGAGAGAACGCTTTTCTATTGCCTCACCATTAATGTCTACCTAGGCAGCATCGTCCTAAATTGGACACAGGCTCATGATTTTGTATTGATAACTTTATTGTGTATGTTAAATATTGTAGTGTATACCTCGTCCCAGCTAGTGGTCCTGGAAGGTAATGCTAAATAGGACGTCCACTGTAGAATCTACTGGTTTAGTAGCGAATTGCTTTCTACTGTCTATTATGGTCATGTCTTGGATTCTTGGATGCATTTTTACATTGTAAGGATTTTACAATGAGAGGATTTTGTTCTACATGATTGTTTCTCTGGTGTTACAATTTTTACATCGATGTCTGTCTGTATTCATCACCAACAGCCACTGAAAGTCATAAAAGAAATCTGTCCTTTCAAAGAACCCATGAGTGCGCCAATTCACCAAGCAACATCTGAAGGAAAATGCTCCAGGGTCCTACCATCTGACAACAGTTCATCATCAAACCATGAACATAAAGATGCTGTTGCAAGCTCAATAAAATTGTATTGGCGCGGTTGAGACTCTGGCCCTAAAACCGTCGGGAGGGCCAAATGGAATAGTTGGGCTGGGTGATGTGGAGGGCATGTGAATCCACAAACAATTTAGCATGGGCAACAACCACTCCTACCATAATAACAAAGACCATGCAGACCTACATCTGAGGTGGAGAGTACGAGTGACCTGACAACAGACCGGCCATTACACTACTGACAACAAGGAACTGGCTACGGGTTATAATTCTCTCCACAGAATGTATATTCATTCATTCATTTTCAGTAACCACTTTATCCTGGACAGGGTAGCAGTAGATCCGGAGTCTATCCCGAGAACAATCGGCATGAGGTAGGAACATACCTTGGATGGGCAATTTATAGTCAAAGCAAAATGATCAAAACAGCACAAACGCTTCCTCTGAGATGACCTTAACTTCTAATGCTTAAAGAACTTCTTCTCTTTCTTTTTTCAGTGGCTTTTTCTTAGCCCACCCTAGTATTAGAGTTGTAGCTTAGTGATTTGGTTTCCACGACAACAGTGTGAATACATTTAGTTCTGGTTGCTATAGCTGTCCCTATAGCTAATATTGCTTAAAGTCCCCAACAACATAGATTATGGTTTTAAAATATAGTTCAATTTTTTTTTTTTTAAATGGAAGCCCATGCATGTTGAGAGACAACTAAAAAAATATTTCAGTGTGAACTGGCCTAAAAGTAACTCATTTGGACGAACCAGAACTCTGGCCTTCTAGATTTGTTGGAACCAAGCTGGTGAATTTTTTTTTTTTTTTGGATTTGTTACCTGTTGTTAAAGTTGGTGCAGTAGGTGAGATCTTTGCAACCCAGTTGGCATGGTTCCCTCACATCTGCAAGGCAGGTGATAAGATCTGTTTCAACAGGGCTGTACTCACAGACCTGGTCAAACTCCTGCCACGTCTGAGTTCCCCAGTTGGTGCTGATCTCCTGGCACATAACTCTGATGAAAAATAAGTTACACAACTGCATTCAGAGGCGCAAACACATGTGGGCCTGTCTGCTGATCTGCTTTGGGTTATGCTTTTCCAAGCAAAATGTCACGCTACCCAAAACTTAGGTTAAAAAAAATGCGAACGTGAGCTGACCTGCACTGTGAGGTATTCGCTTTGGAGCAGCAGTGGAGCTTGGCGCAGTCCATCTTTGCTGTTGGAGAGGTCTCTGGGTCACTTTTGGCCGGAGGGTGAGCGCTACCCAGAAAGCACTGCCACAGTGGGTCCTGGGGGAGGGGCTGGCTTCCGCACTCTGCAATCAGGCCCTCCATGATCTCGTGCTCGGTGTTCATGGTGCGCAGGATCCGTTTACACGCCGTCTGGCAGTGTGCCTCCTCCGCTCGGTCACAACAGTACAGGCCTGGAGGAGCACATATGCTTACGGTTAGAAAGTATGACAAGAAGAATGCATAGGGATTTACTGGCATGGTGGAAAAGGTAAATGTCCTGATTAGGTAACAAGCATTTGATCTATTGCTTCTTTGAATATGACATGGTTTAACGTTGCTCATCAAACAAGTGTAACATGAACATCAACCATGTTTTTGCAATAACACATAAAGCATGAAACCATAAAAAGCAAACGAATATCAGAGAGTAACATCATGAGGAGGAAATTTATTATGACTGGTAAATTAGGTAGCTGGAGTTCATATGCTTTCATTTTGGGTGAAGTAGGATCAAATGATTATAGGAAATTGCAGTCTGGTGATTTAGATGGAACTAAAATCATTTTGACATTTTCTACTATATATAGTTATGAAAACTAGACGTTTCTCATTTGCATATACGCAAAAAAAATGGCCAAAAGTATGTGGACACCTGACCATCACACCCATATGTGCTTATTGAACATCCCATTACAGAGTTACTCCCTCTTTGCGGTTAAAATAACCTCCACTCTTCTGGGAAGGCTTTCCACTAGATTTAGGAGCGTGGCTGTGGGGATTTGTGCTCATTCAGCCACAAGAGTATTAGTGAGTTCAGGCACTGATGTTGGATGAGGAGGCCTGGGGTGAAGTATTCTTCCCAAAGGTGTTCAGTGGGGTTGAGGGCAGATCATTCCAGGTCTTCCACACCAAACACTGGAAAACCATGTCTTTATAAACTTCATTTTGTGCACGGGGCATTGTCATGACGGAGCGTCCCCCTAACCCTACCCCCCCCCCCCCCATTTCCTTTCCAGAATACAAAGACATCCTATACAACTGTGTGCTTCCAAATTTGTAGCAACAGTTTGAAGAAAAAACACACGTGGGTGTGATGGTCAGGTATTCCCAAACATTTGGCGGTATAGTGTATCAAACCCAGTAAAGTTATAGCATTTTAAAGTCTAGTTACCACTAAAGGTGAATGTAACATGCGGTTAGCAAAGGCACAATGCAAGTGCCTCTTGAAAAATTCTTGAAAAATTCTAAAATTAAAATGGGAAATGAGTTTTCACTGCTTATCAGCATCATCCACATCAGTCTCTGTCTCATCACCTGAGGTAAAAGTTACTCATGGCATTTAATCACAAGCCTCATCGTCGTCTTGCCACTCGGTTCAAGATAACATCAGTGGGAAAATAATCTCTGATTAATTCTGTCAGTTCTGTTAGCTAAATTTCTTGTAATGATTTTTTTGTTAGGTCATTTAAATGATGATGATGATGATGGTGCAGGAGCATAATGGACATTTTTACCACTGGTATCTGGTTTCGAACAGAATTGATTAGGCTTATGTCCATTTTGCTATCATTTTTGTAAAATATTTCTATGTTTTCATTCAGAAGAGATATCAAAATGTATTATTGGCATAAAGCATTAGTCAAAAGCCCATTTTGCATTATTTTTTTCCCTAGAATTTCCCTGCAGAATTTTCCCAGACCATCACACATATGTTTCCATGTTTGATAAATTAGGCTAATATGAACTGTATTAATAATTAGATGGGTCGTTTTGCTGTGCAGAGTGTAGGAGGTGTGCTCACTGTCGATGGGACTCCTGGTCGGATATGATTTGGTGTAGTTGGCCACGCAGCTGATAAGCTGAGGGCTAATGCTCTGGCAGTACTCCTTGACAGTGTTGATCTGAGACACAGTGGGTGAGGAGTCTGTGCGGAAGATGGCCTGGCAGTATTCCCGGCAGTGAGTGTGTCTCCCGGCATAGCTGCAGCATACCGAACCCACTGCAAGAATACAAGACGACACACCAATAAAAACTGAGCTAATGACATTCTCAAAACTGCAAAAATTAGTCCACTAAACTGAGCCTGTAACTCAAACAAACAAATAAACCAATCAGCCATATCATTAAAACCACTGAAAGGTAAGGTGAATAACATTGATAATCTCGTTATAGTGGCACCCGTCAAGGGGTGGGATATATTAGGCAGCAAGTGAACAGTCAGTTCTCAAAGTTGATGTGTTGAATGCAGGAAAAATGGGCAAGCGTAAAGATCTGAGTGACTTTGACATGAGCCAAACTGTGATGGCTAGTCGACTGGGTCAGAGCATCTCTGAAACGGCAGGTCCTGTGGGGTGTTCCCGGTATGCAGTGGTTTGTATCTACTAAAAGTGGTCCAAGGAAAGACAACCAGTGAACCGGCGACAGGGCCATGGGCGCTCAAGGCTCACTGATGTGCATGGGAAGAGAAGGCTAGCTCGTCTGGTCCGATCCCACAGAAGAGCTACTGTAGCACAAACTGCTGAAAAGGTTAATGCTGGATATGACAGAAAGGTGTTAGAACACACAGTGCATTGCAGCTTGCTGCGTAGACCGGTCCGAGTCTTCATGCTCATGCCTGTGCACCCCTGCGCCTATGATGGACACGTGAGCATCAGAACTGGACCGTGGAGCAATGGAAGAAAGTGGCCTGGTCTGATGAATCATGTTTTCTTTTATGTCATGTGGACGGCCAGGTGTGTGCGTGTCGTTTACCTGGGGAAGATATGGCACCAGGATGCACTATGGGAAGAAGGCAAGCCAATGGAGGCAGTGTGATGCTCTGGGCAATGTACTGCTGGAAAACATTGGGTCCTGGCTTTCACGTGGATGTTACTTTGACACCATGTACCACCTACCTAAACACTGCTGCAGACCAAGTACACCCCTTCACCCAACCTCGCAATTTACAGGACTTAAAGGATCTGCTGCTAACGTCTTGGTCCCAGACACCACCAAACACCTTCAGAGGTCTTGTGGTGTCCATGCCTCAATAAATCAGAGCTGTTTTGGTGGCACAAGGGGGACCTACACAATATTATGCAGATGGCTTTAATGTTATAGCTAATCACTGTACATATGTAGTAAATATATGTAGCTAAAAAAAACCCCGAATATGTCATGGACCCCTTGAATCACTTGAACCAGAGGTTATGCCCCATTATGCAAAGGGCTACATATCCGGAGGTCCAAAGTCTGGACAGGAAACTCATAGCATCTGTGACTGACGGTGTCTGCAGGGCAGTGATCACACATATGAACACAAATAAGCATTTCATTCACTGGTGAGCTCAGTATCAGGGTAAATTTCAGCGAGATGGGAGGTCATGACCCTGCCCTGCAGGCACAGAAACATGATTTGCCAAGTAGAATGGGGGTCTTGTTTCCTTTTCGCACAAGTTAACATACATTGAACTCACACAGCAGTGTCAGTATTACCCAATATTTCCTCCAAATTAGACAACTGATAGATATTTGAGTTTGTATCATTTTTAATGCATCGTTCAGTTCGTTTCTAAAGAAGAATATGCGATGAGTGCTTACTTTCATTTTTGGAGATACAGCTGTAGAGTGGTTTCTGCAGGAGATAAAGAAGAGCACATTAAACACAGGCATTGCTGGATAGAAAGCGATAACATCCTTGATAGAGAAAGTAATTCTGTTACTTGTAGGTTTTGGCAGTGCTTCGT
The DNA here is from genome assembly GCF_023375685.1 of Ictalurus furcatus. NCBI lineage: Eukaryota > Metazoa > Chordata > Actinopteri > Siluriformes > Ictaluridae > Ictalurus > Ictalurus furcatus. The sequence goes on along the minus strand of NC_071255.1, from coordinate 28,874,201 downwards.
TTAACACGTTTTGTTTTCTTCTGTATATCGACATCAAAGTAAAAGCAGATCAAATACTTGGAAAGCGTTCAGACGGCTGTGTTTCGTCCTTGACAGACATTTCAAACCTCCCATCCCATATTTTTTGTATAGAAATTTATGAAGATACCGTTCAAGCCATGATCTTTCTCCACGCTCCTTCTTTTAAATGTCAATTAAAATCATCCTTTTAGAAGAGGTTTATAGCGCTGGTCATTAACACCTTACTTTGACTTACATGCCAAGTAAAAAACAAACAAACAAACAACAAACAAACAAACTTGGGGCTCTCGTAAGTGCTTCATGACATTTAGCCTGTTGCGTGCTTTGGCTCGGAACAAGGTTGCTCGTAAATTGAGCGCGTGAGATGAAAGCGGCTCAGGGTTTAAAGCGGGAGTGTGTCTCCTCCAAACCAAACATTATGCCCAGTGGTTTGTTTGTTTGTTTAGACAAAGGCGGCGATACAGATTAAAGGAGGAAATAAAGGGAGGGGAAAACGTAGCCATGACAGGGTATGTGCCAAGTACTACACTGAAAAATTTCTATTTTTATTATTTTTGTTTTGTTTTGTTTTTCCTTCTTTTTTTTTCATATTTGTACCTTTGCTTGACATTTCTGCCAAAACCCAGATGTCTCAGCTCTAGCTGTATGAAACCACTTTGTGAGAGAGGTAGGATAGATGCATGGGAAATAACTTTTATTAGCACAGAAATAAAGACAAATAAAGTTTCAGTCCCACTTCTGACAACAGAGCAACTTGCAACAAACCTCCAAGTCATGTGAAATAAACAGCTCACAAGTCAGCACTGAGAAACTCCTTAATGAGTGCTGTGGGTTTCGATTAGATTAGAGCTTTGTTTGCTGTTTATTTAAAAACAAACAGAGGTAAATAAGCTGAGTTAGAACTAATACCATCCAGGAAGAATTATGAGAAAATGTGCAAAGTATATAAATGTGTATGAATTACCCGTTAGTTGGTTGGTTAATTAACAGCCCATTGGTCGGTTAAATACAATAAGATTTCTGGTTGTACTTTTTCATTAGTCCTGCTACAGACTGTAAAGAAAGCCTGGATAATATATCAGTATGATCTTGATATCATGATAAATTAGGAAGAAACCACCCATTGTGCCTATTGTGAATCAGATAGCCTTTACCACCCTGTAGTTGATTCTTTTCCTAACAGCACATCCTGAAGCGTTTTATTCCTCTTATACCATAGCAACCTGCCAACTTTAATAATAATTAAAGCTCGACCTGTCGTACTTTTTATCCATTTATAGCTACGTTTGATGTTGTGAAACATCCATGAAACAGTAGTTTCTCTCACCTGCCAACAAAAAAAAATTGTTGCAGCTTGTTATGTTACTGAGAAAAAACTGTAAAGCCTTCTGTCCTGATCAGAATTATTCATGTTACAGCTTTATCTGACTGTTACAAAGCTTTAACGTTGGACACTCCTTTTACATTTTACTTGCATGGCATTTGGCAGATACTCTTATCCAGAGTGACTTACATTTATCTCATTTATACAACTGAGCAATTGAGGGTTAAAGGCCTTGCCCAAGGGCCCAGCAGTGGTAGCTTGGCAGTGCTGGGGCTTGAACTCCTGACCTTCTGATCAGTAACCCAGAGCCTTTAACCACTTAGCCAGCATTGCCCCAATGGTGTCCCATTGCCCCAATGGTGCCCTATTGCCCCAGTGGTGCCCCATTGCCCCAATTTCACCATGCATCAGATGTTGCGTAAGAATAATTGAAATCATAGTGTTTTGCTAAGTCAGCTTCTTGTGGTAAACCCTGAACTTAAATTTCACTGAAATCCAAAACTCCTCATTTAACTCCTACACAGAAACCTTTCACTTCAAGACTTCAATACAGCCGCACTAAACTTCATTTTTCTTTATGTAACCATCTTTAAAATTCTGATTCACAATCAATAATTTATTGTCAGTTGTTTACATATCCTGATATAATATAACTTTTTGCAATAATCACCCACCTCTACTGTAAAGTTGTTGTAGTTTTTTTTAACTGACCTGTTGTTCCCACAGACTTACCTCTGTGTCTTTTCTGCAGACTTTTGTGATATCATTCTTAGATGAAGCCTGGGAAAGAAGAAGAAGAAGAAGAAGACAGTAAAGCATCAGAGAATTATAATAGATGTTATAAATACACAGCACAATAAAGACACAAATTCAATATGCCATCCCTCTAATAATATACACTGCAGAAACATTATGTCTTAGCAAGTGAAAATATCTTGAATATAAGCAAATAAATCTAATATTTCTTATCATAAAATTATTATCAATCAAATGTGAAATTATACAGCCTGAAGATTGTTGTTCTCCTTTCAAGCTTTACATTTTCTTATTCTGCTGGCAGAAAGTTGTGGTTCTTTCTACAAAATAAAAAATATAAAATGATCTGCCAAACAGAGCAAGATCATTTCAAGCTTGAAATTAGTAAAAATAAATAAATAAATAAATAAATACGTCTAGAAATAAATGTGACTATATTCAAAATATTTTCACTTCCTAAGATGTCAGAGTTTTTTTTTTTCTCACGGTGTATTTGTACAGTAGAATATTCCCAGGACATCTTCCCTTTTCCGAGGCTAAGATCATCGGAGTATTTACTGTACCTGTTTGCATTCCCTGCGGCACTCTGCGGAGATGGCCAGTTCACAGCAGCCAAGGCCGACCCATCCATCTGATTTCCTTGATGCCCCTAGAAAGGATCACAAACATAATGGTAGAGTGGCACAGAACAGAAAAAAAATCTCTCTTTCTCTCTGTCTTTCATCAGAAGTTTAATAATACATGCACATTACTTATGAACTACAGCAATATGACCATCATTACAAGCAAATTTTGCCCAATATGTTTCTAATGTCCTGTCTGCAGTCCTGGATCATATCAGACTTCGACAGTTATTGTAACCCTTTCATGCATAGTCCACACTTATGAACAGCCAGTCATCATTCTTCTTCTTCTTCTTCTTCTTCTTCTTATTATTTTAAATTTAGAAAAATATAAGGTATAAATCATCTCCAAATGACTTGAGAGTATTATTTTCACCTAAATAATTGTCCAGTTTCAGTCTGATTTCAGATCACATTTATATCACATATATCAAATTGATTTCAGTTGCTTTCTAGATGATCAATACAAAATGTCTCTAGTATATCTGTACTAATGTTCTCTGTAAAACTTAAAAAAAGATTACTTTAAAAAGATTTACTTTTAAATATATTTTTATTCTAAAGTTTATGAACATAAACATATGAACAGTTTTTGTTAACAGTTTATCCTTTTGGTTTTTTTTACCCATGGTACTCATGGTACACATGGACAATCCATTTATTCATTCATATGTGTGAAATTTAAAGAAAGTCAAAGTTCAAATTCAAATGAACCCTTTCGTTTGTAAACTAGTTGTAAGCATTAAAATTACATGTAAATTTGTCATGTAATTTTAATGCTTACAGCTAGTTTACAAATGAAAGGGTTAATGGACACTGTTACATGAAGTTTTGGTGGATGCAAGCTGTGAAATTGTTGCACTTGGAAAGCATTATATTCTTTTTTTAAGACTACAGGTACTGGGGTGAAAAAAACAGATGGGTTTAGATAAAAACCACGCACACATCCCTGTGATGCATGCCTGGCTTCAGGTCTTACCCGGTAAGGTAGAGTTAATGCAGATCCAAAGCTCATTCTGCAAAGAAATGACAAGAAATTATCATAAGACTTCAGAGATACTGTAGACGTTTGCAGTTGCCTTACTACCTAAACGGGAACTAGTTCAGTGGACAGATTCTTCTGCTCAGCTGTGATTGCAAAGAAATTCACGTTTCATTTACTATGGATAGAAAAAGTCTACACACCCCTGTTAAAATTGTAGTTTTTTTTATGACATAAAAAACAAAAAACGAAATCAAGATAAATCAACGTAATTTAATTGATGACAGCCGTATGGTAATTACTCTTGAACATAAAATTGAATGCGATTGGTTCATTCTGAACACAGCCAAATCCCCAATTATAAAAGGGTGTGCACACTTATACAACCAGGTTATTGTAACTTCTTTATTTTCCCTCAAAAGTTTCTGATTGTTTCATACCTTGAAATTTCACACTGAAGGTGGAGAAAGTTCTGAGATGATTTATCTTGGCTTCATTTTTTTTTTTTTTACATCACAAAAACCAGCCATTTTAACAGGGGTGTGTAGACTTTTTATATCCGCTGTAACTCCTGCAGTGAAACTCGAGACTTTGGTAGGACCATGCTGATATTGCATTTTGAATTGAATCCACTTTAAGATGTCTGTAATAACTTTAAGTAAGTCTTTTTGTGCTTACTTGATTTTATTCTAAAACTGTGCTGTATGTTTTTCTGTTTGTTAAACGGAAAAATCCATTTGTAAACACAGTAAATATATTTATATCGAAATATATGTGATCTGGCGATGAAAGAAAGTCGAAGTAAAAAAGTCAACTCAAAGTGATTTTCATTTAGGGCTGCAACTAATGATTATTTTCATAATATATTAGTTGACTGATATTTTTTTCGATTAATCGGATGATAAGGCTAAACTTCCAGTACCAGTTTTTCATTTATTTAAAATAAAATCCACGAACTGAGTGTTAGAAATATAAACTTAAGACTAAAACTTTACACAACTGTTTGTACAATTATATAAGACTGAAAAGAACCCAATACACACACCAGAATATATATTATTCATTTAAGACTATAGTTTAATTCAGTGCTTTTTTTTGCATTACATATATATCTATAAGCATTCATATATATGTATAAGTATTTATAAGCATATATATATATATATATATATATATATATATATATATATATATATATATATAAATTACACCACTAGGGGTCAGCGGAAACACTGCAATAGACGGTAGAGTATACAATACATAGTGTAAGTGTATAGTACGTCATTTGGGACACAACTTAAGTATTTACTCTCCGAAGCGTGTTTTCGGAGCAGAAGTAAGGTAATGAGTAAATGTATCGCGCGCAGACCAACTAATCGATAATGAGATTCGTTGACAACGATTTTATCGAATAGTTGTTGCAACTCTAATTTCATTACAAAATAAATCTTGGACGCCAATGAAGATCAATATACAAGACGTTCAGGGCGAATGTTTCCTTTAAATATATTTACAGTATTTTACAACACTATATTTGCATATGAAGATCATATTAATAAAGGCTGTAGCACCAGCAACAGTGTCCTTTCATCATTTTAACTGGCATTTATTTGTTAGACGGATGAACTTTTTTTTTAATACATCATGTCACATGATTGACAGCTATTTTCATACAATTTGCATATGAGGGTTGTAATGGAAAAATATATAAAACAAATTAGAAATATAATTATTTAAATTGCCTGAACCAAACTTACCCAAAGGCAAGGAATGAAATCCAGCTGTACTCTGCACAATGAATTCATTAAACTCTTGCCAATCTGAGTATTGCTTTTCATAGTGTTTATTTTATTTATTCATTTATTTATTTAATTTCAGCATGGCTCCACAGGGCCTCTCATTATGAAATTAAAAAGACATGGATCAGAGAAACTCAACAAAGCCATGTGGGACGGTGTTGCAGCAGCTACGATCCCTCAGATGATGGCCGCTTGAGACAGAAAAAGCATGCTGATCTACTGAAGGATTTTGTTTCTGGCTTTCATGAGATATTCGACAAAATAAACAGGATATTTTCTGAGGTTAGTGCTGTACGTCATTGTAAATATTCCTTAGTTCTCTCTGGCTGCTGAAAAAAGCAGCTCCTGTCAAAGTCCATCACTGTTATTTGTGAAAGGCGGGAAAGAAAAAAAAAAGGCATATATTCACACGGAATAAAATGTCAGAAATGTTAACGATTGCTTTTGACGCCTTCCAAACCCATCTTCTCGCCACTATGTGGCTCTTTTAATCACACATCAATTCCAGCAACTCAGTGAGCGATCTGAAGCTCTCTGTGTGCAAAGTGGTGCGAACCATTTCCAAAATCCATTTGGGTAAATTAGAGAAGGACACGTGTCCAAATAAAATAAAGCTATCCACTTGCTGCCTAATTAGAGGCTGACTGTAATTGCATGCTGCTCCCACCAGCATTCCAGGTTTGTAATTAGGGATGAGGGTGGAGTATATAAAGCTGTTTGTCAGCATTTATCTTTTGTCCTTTTTTTTTTTGTCTTTTTTTTTATATCTTGCTTAGGTGAGACCAAAACAGAGGGGCGTATGTCACGCAAAGCCAGGAACATGCACTGTTTACTTTAGAGGTCAATCGGATGGACAGGTGGTTCGGCTTACCATAGACTCGGGACAGTAACTTGGTAAACGCTGGAGAAGGTGCTTCAGACGGGATTCACTTCTAATAGTTGCAAGCTGTAAACAAAAAACAAACAAACAAACAAATAAAAAAAACAATTTACCATTTATTATTTTAATGTCAATATTGTTTTAGGCAGTCTAATTGTTCATGGGTTGTAGGATGTTTTTGTAGCAGGACCTTTGGGTTTATACCAAAGCACTGCTGAATACTTGATTCTAATTGGTCAGAAGATGATTAGTTTTCTATAACAGATCAGTCTGGGCAGCCGTACCAGCTGTAAATCTAATCACAGTTAATGTGATTAGATTCACATATTAATGTGCTCATCTTAATACGTTATAATTTCTTCAGTAACAACTTAGACAGGAACTTATATGTTCGAAATAATCTAATCTAAGAGCAACACTAAATAGTGTTTATATACTGTAGTGAAGCTTTTTGTAATGAGCTGTTTAACGTTTATAGAAGGAGTCTCCAGTGTCAGTGGTTTGTAACAATAGGGAAGTCTTCTGCTACAGGATGCTTTCTGGTTTCTTCCGGTGGTTAACATGACAAGCTGTGTTTTTGGTCTTATTGACTTCAACCGAGAAATGAGAGGCTGGTGAGGAAATTACTATTTATAGCTGCTATAATGCAAGTGATGACAGGAATAAGCTTGTCTTGTGGACAATAATTATAACTACAAATGGTTAAAAGGTATGATGTGTTGTTTCATCCATCCATCTATTTTCTGTACCGCTTATCCTACACAGGGTTGCGGGAAGCCTGGAGCCTATCCCTGGAGCCTATCCTAGGGGTCTCAGGGCACAAGGTGGTGGACACCCTGGACAGGGTGTGTCGTGTTGTTCATTCATTTAAAAAAGAAAAACTATAATTGTTGGCATGCTGTTATTGGAAAATAATCAACTTCAAAGTGGTAACAGTAATTCCGCTTCACGGTTATTTTCCTGTAACAGCACACCCCGTCATGTTTTATTCCTTATTTATAAGGAGCTATCTTCATAGAATTTCTCAAAGTACAGTTAAAAAGGACTGAGAGTTAAAAGAAAGTATACAGTGCACTGATGGCTTTTTTTTTTTTTTTTTTTTTTTTTTAATGTTTTAAATAGACTTCTTCAGCTGTGGCTGTGGATTTTGCCTGACATTAACCTGGAGCATGATCCTGAAGCTCTACTCTTGTTAGCCTTGGAGCTATTTGCACTTATGAGTTTCCTTCCTGCTGCAGTGACTAATCTCACTTGGACATCCCAGAAACACTTCTCATGAACAGCTACCTTGATTTTATTTATTTATTTATTTTTAGTCTGGCTCTGACTTCTTCCATCTCAGGGAATTTTATGGCTTTCTTATTAGTAGTCTAGACCCATATTTCTGTAATGCTGCTTTGTGACAATGTCTGATATTTAAAAAAAAAAAAAAAAAGAAAAAAAAAGCTATACACATAAAGGCTAATTTGAATTAAAACTGGCTTATGTCAATTCCTATCCAGTCAACAAAATGTCTGAAGCTTTATGCCTAGTGAACACTATGTGACTATCAGAATCTCATTATCATTATCATTATCAGAATCTCAGAATCATTTTACTGTACACACTCTATGGTGTTTATTATATGCAATCTGTTGAATTGATGACATCACGGTGCTCACACTACACAATTGAGCACAGACCAGGCTTATGTATTGCATAACTAGGTGGGACAGCATATAAAGAAAGCCTGAACTCAATATCCCATTGCCTCATTCATTTGTTTATCTTGTGAGTCAGAGTAATTTGCTGTAATTGTTTTTATATGCACGAATGTCTTTTTTCACTTAATTCTGACTAAGATTTCATGCTCGTTCCTTGATCCACAGCGAACACATTCACAATGATTGTTGCTCTAGTTGTTGGGGGTTGGCAAATTAGGGGTTTGTTACGTGCTCACGGACAAGTTGGGTCTTTAGCCGTTTTTTGAAGATAGTGACAGATTCTGCTGTCCGGATTGAGGTTGGAAGTTCATTCCACCATTGAGGAACAGTCAGTTTGAAGGTTCTGGAAAGAGACCTCGTGCCTCGCTGAGTACCAGGCGTCGGTTGTTAACTGATCGCAGGTTGCGTGAGGAACATAAACTTCAAGGAGAGTGTTGAGGTAGGGGGTGCTCTTCCAGACAGGGTCTTGTATGTGAGCATCAACGCCTTGAATTTGATGCGGGCGGATACAGGAAGCCAGTGGAGGGAGATGAAGAGGGGTGTGACATGGGTTCTTTTGATATACAATGACAAACTAATCAAGTTGTAACACAGGACAGGTGCACACAATCAGAGAACAAACCAGTGACAAGATGTGGTGGCGACAGGACTAGAACAAAAACCAAAATATAAGCAAATGGCGCTTGTCGCCATGGGAACCACAGTGTGAAAGCGGAATCCGTGACACTCGTCTAGGTTCTTACTAGTAAGTAATTTCCTGTAAGTGTAATTTTTTTCACTTAATATTGACTAAGACTTCATGCTTTTTCCTTGATTCACAGTGAACACATTCTCCACGACTGTTGTTCCATCTTGTCCTGTAAAAGTTTCCTCTTACATTCTCACGGGTTGTTGCTCATTGTAACATGCAGTGACATGGGCAAGGACGAATGTGTGTAAACATGGTGTGTGCTTTATAAGCACAATCCACAATTAGAATTGTAACACGTAGAAAACTAAGATGCATGTAAAAGCAAGTCTTGAAAAACGAGGCTAGGGCTACACTAAAGAAAGTACATTAAAACTTTGTGACAAAAACAAAGAAACAGCAGGGTATACACTGGCAAACTAGGCAAGGAGTAACACAGAACAGGTGCACACAATCAGAGAACAAATCAGTGACAGGATTGGGTGGAGAGGGTATTAGAACATGAACCAAAACATAAGCACGTGGCGCTTGTCACCATGGGAACCACAACATGAAAGCAGAATCCATGACACTCGTCTATGTTCTTACTACACGTGCTCGTACTACATGCTTTGTGGCAGATAATGTCAAACACGCTGGATAATTTCAGTGTGTCGGCAATTTCTGAAATTCAACAACCAGTCGTAACAAGCAAATGAGGTGATTAATCACCAATCTGCTGCAGGAAGTATTAGTTCTCATGATATATGGTTTGTTTTATGAAAATCAATCAAGTCCACCACAGGCAAGATGTCATGGTTGGTTTGAATTTGCTTAGTCAGCTTTTGGGGGTGAGGATTACTCTGAAAGAACATTCAGTGTGTGAGATTAATTAGCATTCAAGCCTCTAGGACAGTTTGTCATTTTTCCGAACTGCTGCAGGCAAGACAGAAAAGTATCTGCCAAAACTGACTTGAATTCCACATGCTCAGCTCTAATTAATCTTCTTTTAACAAATTAGGATACATTCGTGCAAGCTGGGTGGTGGAATCTTAGTGGAGGTTTTGTGATATAATTGTGATCTGAATCTCCCTTTGTTTAGCAGGCTATCTGAGTTAGTGAGGACTAAACAGTCATTTTATCAGATCATTTTAAAATTAGACTTCCTGCACAGTGGTAGTCAAGATAAATTTAGGTATGAAATGATTTTTTGAAGTTTGGGATATACAGTACTGTGAAAAAGTTTTAGGCACCCTATTTATTTTAGTACAAACTTTGTTATAGATTTTTATTTTATGACTGCTACATTATCGAGTCAGTGCAAAAAAAAAAACATGTTAGATTTCCAAACATTAGTTTTCCAGCACAAAATGACATGTTACAGAAAAATGTTTGTATGCCAGTAAAGAAAGCAGTATATTAAGTGGTAAGAAACCACTTTTCAGACAAAAAAAACACAATGAAGGCTGCTGGATTTTGCTGCAAAAATAAGAAGCGAGTGCGACAGGCAAAATCTCCAGAAGAACCGTGACTGGTTCTGCAAGATGCTCAATAAAACTTACAGCTCATTTCCTTATAAAACTGCACTAATTCTACTTTTTTTTTAACTTTTAAGCAAAGGGTCGTCACACCAAATGTTGCCTTTGTTTCATTTACTACTGTTTACTGCTCTTTATAGTATTTTTTTAAATGGAGAAACATTTAATTTCATTATTTTGAAGGCATCATTGCTCTACAGCATTTCCTTGCATGTGCCTAAAACTTTTCATGGCTGACCCTACGCTCTGACATGTGGAAAAAAGAATTTCACTGTGCTGTAAAGTATATGTGATAAATACAGGAGTCTTCTTCAGTTATTTCGTGGAGGCTGTGTTCAGATACAGTCCATTTGTAACTTGACAGCAACAAAGAGTTGTTTTGTTGTGGGTTTCTGCTACAGCAAATTGAATTGGAAATGAAAAATGATGTTGAAGTACATAATGTCCACTTTTGTGAACATGACTATTTTAACCATGCCTAAACCAACATTGTTTAGCAAGACCTTTGCTATCAATGTAGTGAAGAACCTTACACCTTCTAGTCTCCATAGATTCTCAGCAGTTAAGATGTTTGTGTAAAGTGAAGATGCTTCTTTTTCGATGGTCTATCAATAAATACCACAAGTCCCAGTATTAAAGCGGTATGCTTTAGACTATGAGTATTTCCTGTTTTTCGCCAGACATTCCTCTGTCTATCACTCATCTTTTCATGTCATCTTCTCAGGATACTGTGTTCCAGAACTCTAAAGGCTTGTTTATGTGTTTTATGGTGGTCTGTATTTTGTGGTGAGCCCTCTGAAGTGATGCTGGTCTGTTCTTCTCTTCATGGCAGTCATTGTCCACATCCTGGAGATTTTTCGTCTTCGTCTTCGTCTTACTTTCGTCTACGTTTGTGCCTGTCCATGGTTAGCTTTTGCTCTGCTCATCATGTATTAAACAGGTCGTTTAAATGCGTGCAATGATTTGCCATGTCTCTGATTAACATCCTTTATGTTTGCTGTCTCATGAAGGCCTTCTTTACTGATGTTTAAACCTCTTCAGTCCTCATGTTGATAGACAACAGCAACAGACACCAGACATGAATGCCACATCTAAAATCCATGCTATACTATTTGTTCGCTGTCTTGTGTATGAATTAATGATAGACAGCCAGGCAAAAATACAAAACAAAAGAAAAAAACCCCCAGATGTCTAATTGTTTATGGTCCCTTCAACTGAGGACTGTGATTTCTATATGTATGTAAACACCCTGGCATTTTGCATTGTATTTCATAGTTGTTTGGCCTCACACTTTAATTAATGTCATAAAGTGCTAGAAAAATCTGGCGTCTACAAGTGCAAACAATTACAGGACGTCCGTACGTTACCAAATTTTGCACATTCGCTGATCAGCTCGGATTAATTATAGTGTCGAGTCCAGCCTGCTGTATGGTAGTCTCTAACAACCTCTTTGTGTATACCTAAAACAAGAGCAGCTGATGGCCAGTGATTTCTTGGCGGCTCTTCAAAGAAAACCTGCTGCACACTCCAACAGAAAAGGACCAGAGCCTCTGTGAGTGAATGACCTATCCAGTCCATTTAGAAAAGTTTTACTCTCTTTTCTTTTCGAAAGCTAAATCAATGGCGGGTGCCAGGCAGAACATCTAAAGAAGGCCGTCTTGCTTCTTTCAAGGGGCTCGAGGCCGCGTCTCATCAAAGCTCCAAGCTTCCATTAAGGTGAAATAGCTGGGCGATTACAGTGACACAGCCTGGAAGCCTCCTCTCTCCTCCCTCTCTCTCTCTCTCTCTCTCTCTCTCTCTCTCTCCACACAGAAACCCTGCTGCAGTCCAGCACTAACAAGGTGTCATTATTGTCCTAAGCTCTAAGCTCTTACATTTTTTTTTTTTTTTTTTTTTTTTTTGTCAGCAATGGCTTTCATGTTGTCAATATGTCAGACTCGGGGTCCAATTCTTTCTTGCTATTTCTTTCTGCCCATTTTAAGACCAGGTATATATTTAGTTTGTTCATGTGAGCATTCATTATCCAGTATTTTCATTTTTTTCATTCGACACTCATTTCTGAACAAACTCGCACTGATTTGCCCAGTGTAAACGGTGTTGTGTTCTCCCTCCCTCTCTTTGGCAGGTGCAATTATTGGCATAAGCGGGCTTCCCGTAGCTGGCGCGTTGTCTGGACAGCCACCGTAATCTGAATGGGACTTTCTTTTTCAGAGAGGAGGGGGCTGCCACTGCCAGAGGGCTCAAGGTTAAAGTAATGCCACTGGCTCAGCTGTTTCTGATTGCCCAAAAAGTCCTTTCAGACGTCTCTTTCATGTCTTTGGAGTTTAGGAGACAGACGGGAATCTACGAAAGCCTTCTTGGCCTCATCGCATACTTTCCCCCGCAGTAAATAAAAGCCGGCGAAAAAGCCCTCACCTGCTCCTCAGTATGATGGGAGGAGTGAGGGAAACTTTTATTCGCTCTCACTCTTTCTCATCACCCGACTTCAAAGAGAAAAAAAAAACAGCACCTCTCGTTCAAACAGTCTATATATTTCTAGCAGCGCTGACACTAAATACACTGCTTGAGAAAATAAGCTTGTGTATTCTCTGCTTTTGCTAAAGCTCCTTTCAGTGTTCATAACAACTGATGGATTGGCCCTATATAGCCCCATGCCAAAAAGATGTATTCATCCATTTTTGCCCAACTAAGAACTAAAGAACTGCAGCGCTTTAAAGATCAGCCAAGAGTTTGAATGTCAGAAATGGCATTAAAGCCAATGTTATGTTGTAACTACTAATTTTGGATAAGACTAAAAGATTGGATGCTGTGTTAACATTCTTACTATGTCCAGATTTGAATCAATTATACTTCAACTATGAATGAATTAAAATCTCAAAATGTTTCCCAAATGCCAATTCTATGTTTCATCACACAATTCCGCAAAATGCTGATTACATAAACCCTTAAAGACCTGTAATCAGATCCAGCCTTACATGCCTTACAACGACATGCCTTTGCTATTAGTTTCACTCTAGTCACTGAATGTCACAAATCACCTCACAATATGACTTGGGGTGTTTTAATTTTCCTTCCTAGTCCTGTCTTTGTCCCTATTCTGTCATCGGTTTGTTTCCTCATCGTAGTCATCTGTTCTTTAGGTTAGTTTTCTATTTATACACTCCTGTGTGTTTGTCTCATTGTAAACTCATATCATGCCTGTGTTACTTTAAATCCAAGCCTTGTTTCCTGTTTGTGATTATAGACATACCTTATTTGCAAGAGATTTGTCCCATTCTGTGGGTTATGAGTATCGGTTTCGCCCTTATTAAAGAAGCCGATATGTATACTCACTTGTGCCCTGCTTCTAACTGCGACATTTTATACTGAAATAATTAATAGTGGATGCTAAATAAAATGCTTCATGATAAATAAGTGAATAATAATTCAAGGTTTTAAGAAGTTAAACAGACACATAGTGCTAAATCTATGTATACACTCTAAAGACACGTTTGCAGAAATGCTTTATTGAGCAAACTGGCTTTCGTATGTGGATTAGAACCTATGACTTATTTCTTACCTGATCGCACGCGTCTTTACACTGGGGGAGCTCCGCGGCATGATGGCAGCAGGAGGGGTCTATAAAAGCAAAATGCACACAGACATACAGACACACAGAGTTAATCCTATGTGCTCCAATACAATGCCAATCTACAACAAAACAATGCATCAAACTCGTGTGTACTGATTTGAGGGTCGATTTTCTTAGCAAGGTGCTGGGCTACCACGAGCCCCCAGAACCAGATCAAGTGTCTGGAACTGTACTGAAAGGATAAACACCATTCTTCCATAAGATTCTCCCTCAGTTAGTGTTGAGACAATATCTGGTGGAGAGCGGCGCCTTACATGTCGCTCCAAAATCCTCCACAACTTGCTTGAGATCTGGCCATGATATATGATTTACATCATTTTCATCCCAATCAAACCATTCAGTGGGACCTCATGCTCTTTAGATGTGGGGAAAAAAACATGCCAGCAAAAATAAATGCCCCCCACCGCTTAATAGAGCCACCATTTTCTCCTTCAACTTGCAGAGTACTTTACCTTTATTATTTAGTTCATTTACTGTGCTATTGAGCTTGAAGATAGCATTAGCTTTTGGAATGCTGCTTTTGGAAATATTATGTTGCACCCTACATGTAAATCATAAATCATTACATAATCATTTTCAAATGTTGTTGAGTTGTTAAGTCTCAAGCAGACTTGTTTGTTGTTTCTGATGCTGTATGATACTCTCCAGACCGCAGAATCTCTCATCATCTTCAAAAAACAGCTAAAGACCCACCTCTTATGTGAACACCTAACCAACCCATGAAAAAAATAAAATAAAATAAATTACTCTGGCACTTACACCTCTACTCTGCGCACTTTGCTTCTTCTGGAATTCAATTAACAGATCTTGTGCGGTAGCACTACTTGTATTGTTCTCTGCTTGATATATCGCTTTGCTTGTATTTTCTCATTTGTAAATCGCTTTGGATAAAAGCGTCTGCTAAATGAATAAATGTAAATGCAGATGTAAATGTAAATACATACATACATATATATATATAAAAGCACAACTACTATATATAGCTAAAAATAATAGTCAGTAGTAGCAGCCAGTGTGATGCTGAACTCACCCACAAGCAGGAAGTGGTATACCAGTGGTTAAGAAATTGGACTTCTTAACGGAAGGTTATTGGGAAGTTCAAATCCGCGCAATACTAAACTGCCATTGCTGGGCCCTTGCGCAAGGCATTTAACCAACCAAGGCATCAACAGCTCAGTCGCTCTGGATAAGGGCGTCTGCCAAATGCCGTAAATGTGGCATCACATCACCGTTAAATATCTTTGTAACATTTTTAAAATGTTTCTTAAATAACTGCTGCATACTCACATCGAAATTTCTTACTGAATCTTTAAAATGTTCTACTTTTTTACATAACTTTGAATTTTTTGCTCCTTTTCAATGTTAAATCGTTTACGTTTGTGGAAGTAAATGTAAAAGTACCATTAAACTCAGTTTTTCACAGTTTTGTTCATCTACTAGAATTCTACTGGGGCAGTGGTGACTTGGATATTAAGGCTCTGGGTTACTGATCAGAAGGGCGGGGGTTCAAGACCCAGCACTGCCAAGCTGCCACTGTTGGGCCCTTGAGCAAGGCCCTTAACCCTCTCTACTCCAGGGGTGCTGTATCATGGCTGACCCTGCGCTCTAACCCCAACTTCCTAACATGCTGGGGTATGCAGAGACCAGAATTTCACTGTGCTGTAATGTATACGTGACCAATAAAGACTCATTATCATTACTCTTTTGCTGGTTGTTTATTAAAAAAACAACAACAAAAAAACCTGAGACATACTGAGATTCCTGTTTAAGTGCCCTGTCACTGGAAGCCTAAATCCTGACAGAAATCCATAGCTGAACATATAAGCGAGTATAACTAGCCCTGTTTCCTGGATGGAAAGAATGTCATTCCTCTCTTCAGGTCTTGAGTATAGAATATACTGGTGCATTCAGCAGCCCTAGCAGCGTGTCCTGCTGAAAAGTTGGCTTTATACATGTATCAGACGAAGCGTGTGTTGGCTTTTAGCTTCCTGGATTGGTAGCTGTAGTGCAATATTGGAGAAAAAAAACCCCACTTTGAATATGTTAAATATTTAAATCCAGACTGCTATCTTATGAAACTGCAAATGGTTACTGAGGTAAACGATGTCTTTTGAAGGATCTGGTGCAGTCTGGCAGATATAAACTTCACTCACTTGCCTCGCAGCAAACTTTGGATAAAAACATCTTGCCTGATCGGCTACATTTTGGGAACATTTTCAAGTTCGTTGCTTGAACACAGAGCCAATAATAATGACCCAACAGAGCAGCATTATTCAGCGTCAATGTTTTGAAGTTGATGGGGAAAAAACCCCACTAAAGTAACAAAAGTAAATATGAAACAGTTGTTTAGGCAGAAAACACACTCCAGAAATATTACAGCTTAGTCAGTGTTTTCTTCTACTCCCACTCTAAGCTCTAATTTTAAGTCATTAAAATAAATTGCATGAATTACAATAAAAAACGGTATATTTTTTTTCCATTGCAGAATTACTGAAACGCAACAAGCCCCTGTAAACAGACCTGCGGGTTTAACAGGTTTCACAGAAACACAGTGCATAGCAGGATCGAAAAGAGCGTGCTCTTTGTGTGTGGACGCAATGGTTTGTTTATAGTAATCACAACGGGGAGGTGAGGCTTCGAGGACCCTTTAAAAACATATTCTCATCTGTTTATGCTCTTCCAGAAAATATCATTATTATCAGACGGGTGTGCTTTCATCTCTACCCAGTCTCGGCCGTCATCCATTTGTGTCTCATCCAAAGCCTGAGCCTTTCATCAGCGTGATTCGATCTGTTTCTTTTCTTTTGTCCGGTCTGTCTTTTACCTGTCTCCTGTCTCTTCTGACGGTGTAAGGAGTGTAGGCTATGACTGAGCTATGCTCAGCGCTAAGTGCAGGCTTGAGTGACATCGTGGGCTCGGGAGAGAGTCATAGGGGCCTGTGGCTGAGTGTCTGGATTGGTACTGGATTCTATCACAAAGGCTTATGAGTCCGAACCAGTCAGATGCCTTCAGGAGTGAGAGAGTGCAGGATGCTTCACCTCTCGAGGTCCTGATAAAGAGACGGCTTTCTGTAATGAGCTAACACCAGTATGTCAGCATTCAATGTCAAAGGGTGAAGCTGGTGAACTTCAAATGACGAAATAATTAAACAAATATGAACACTAGCTGACATTTAGCCATTTGTAGACTTAATAAGAACCTGGTGCATGTCTTTCCACGACTCTCTACACTGCTAGGAGATGTAGAATGCTTTTGAGGAGGCTGTGAGACCATTCAGTATGTGATATTGTAGTGTTGTCAGCTCTAAGGTGTTGCCATGGACTACTATAAAGGAACATTTTGTCCACCTGCATGTTGATATGTGCAACTATTTGTGTGCTAGTTCTGCATCATGTGGTACCCCAAAGTGTAATAATGGGAAGTCGTTCCATTTGGGAGGGGGGGCTACGTCACAGCAGGTGAGCTTCAAGCTGTAGCGTTAAGATGTTTTGCTCGTCTTTCGTCATTTGTAAGTCGCTTTGGATAAAGGCATCTGCTAAATGATTAAATGTAAATGTAGACACTAGAAAGGTTTACATTGGAATGGGTTACTTTCTGTGTTTAATCAGTCCATACAGGATTTTCTGTCTGGCTTGGGGGGCGGGGGGGATTGTTTGGCCAAAAACACGTGATTTTGCTGCACTCTTTTTCAAAATTTGCCGAGTGATTTGCAGAGTTTTGTTTTTTTTGTTTTGCAGAAAATGACCTGAATTGGTGAAATTCCAACTGCACGAAACTGTTTTGCACGCTCTTTCCCAGTGAAGTTTGTTGGTAAATGAGACCTTTCAGTTGTACTCGTGTTCGACGCACGTGAATCGAAGAGAGATTTGGCTGAATGTGCGTTGTGATGACGTCACGTGACGCGTCTTGGTCCAAATCTGCGGAAAATCTGTGGTAATTTTGAAAAATTGCAAGCACAGCAGAATATTGCGGCATTTCCTTGATTTTTGCGTTAATTTCTGTGATCGCAGAATCCTGGAGGGACTGCTAAAATTATGTTACATACAGCAACTAATAAAAAGTGTCAACTTTCCTCGGGCCTATATCTTAACTAATACAGAAAAGCACAATTTTTTGCACCGAAGTGCTTGTGTCGGTACATACGCACACTCCAATTGCTACTGCAATGTGCTGCCCAGACCGCAGCCAAGAAAACAGTGATTTTTACTAACTGTCTAATTATAATTGCAATTTTTAAACTTTGTCTTTTGTGTTTTTGGTTTATTTTCTCATCTGGCCTAAAACGATGCCACATTTTCAGTGGCATCCCAAGTAAATATAGTTAACTGATGTTAATTGTACACTTGTCTAATGTTAGCTATGTAAAACCTTGACAGATTTGATCATTCAAGCAGAAAAATCAGATAAATGACTAATCTGACGGTGGAGGCGGGGCTTCCAGGGTGTCAGTTAATATCAGAGAGTTCACACCTGTGCAACTTGTCAATCATTCCAGATTCACATGTCGATTGGCTTGTGTGCCATTTTTATTGAGGGGGAAAAAAGAAGCTGTGTATTTTTGGGTTACAAATCGTAGCAGAGTGCTCAAACGTTAAGCGTTTCTATGCGAAATGCGTAAAGGTTGGCAGGTTTGCATCAGCGTTTAGTCTATTCACTCTCACGCCTATTATTTCTTTATCACAATAGCTGTAAAAAAAAAAATCATATTTGGCAACCTTATCAAACTGCAAAAAAACAGCAGTCGTGGCAGCGTTTTGATTTCATATGATTTACCTGGTATTTGAATACAAGAAATCAAACTTTTAAATGATGCGAGATAGCAAAATATGCTTTCATCACAAAATATAGCTACTGTACTGAAATAAGTTCCAGGCATACCTTCTTAAAACGTCGTTAGAGTAGTTTCTTGAAAAGGTTGGCCATTTGCAATCCAAATCCCACAAATTTGCTCTTCCTGTGACGTCACGCTGTTCTATGTCTGGCTTTTCATGAATAGTGGAAGTTATTATCTCTGATGAAGGTCAGTGAAAACAGTTTTCTTCGATGGGTTGTCCAACTCGCTGAGCTGTTTTTTTGACAAGACCGTTCAATTTGTGATAAACGCACATTCAAAGTGTGAAGTAGACACTTTCAGAAGAAGGCTCATGCTGCTCAGCTACCAAAGTCACAGACAGTGTGTGAACATTAGTGGAGAAACAGTCTGGAAAGAGTATTAATGCATTCTATACACTTTATAATGAGAGTTACAGTAGACCAGATTACAATATTCTATTTAGGCCTGCCAGGAGAATGTGGACGGCCTGAACACGGAAAAGCACTCGCAAGATCCGTGCTTTGTATTTGTCTGCAAAAATTACAACACGTTTTTGGGCCACAGAAAAAAAGCTTGTAGATTATCTCCACAGTGTGGCTCACATGTGCTAGCATTTTGGGCTTACCCGCTACTGTGTCCCTGTTTTTGAAAGAAAAGTAATAATGCCACCCACAAGCCACATCAAAGGAATTCTCCTCTGTGACCCCCCCTAAATTCAGCCCCCTCCCTCTGTGACCCCCCTCCCCTCCACAAAGCCCTTCATGTAAACATCTAAATCGAGCCTCTTTTTCGACAAGCCGCAGGAAGCCCCCCTTTCCACCCCTCCCATTCCCAAAGCGTGTTTTTAGCAGTGGGAAGAGGGGGTCCAGCAGTGTTCAAGCGGTACAGGAAGAGAAGGGGGTGTAACACCCAGAAGCCTCTCACATGTAGGGTGCATGTGAAAGTGTGTATTTGATGTCCAGAGAAGCAGGCATCTCTGGCAGAAATTAAAGCCAACTTAAAAGGGCAGCTCTCTGACAGGCCCGTTGAAGCCGATCAAAACCGAATGAGAACCAGACATGAAAACTGAAGGCAAAAAACAGGGGGCTGGGGAAGCTCAGGATGTGATGCTGTGGAACTCCAACACCGAGACACTTCCACAAGAAGCCATGATGGCTCTGGATTGCATTTGGGCTCAAAAATCTCAGCATGAGGAACAGCAGACACACTGGCCCCTGACACGTCGGGCTCACGTGGTGGGTTCAATCCAGAGATGAGGACCAAAAAAAAAAAAAAAAGAGCAGGGTCTCAGGGGGACATCTGTTCCTGGACTGTCTTTGCTGGAGCTTGCAAAACCCAGGCGCTTGCATTCCTTCACAGATTGTCTGGTCAAAGTGCCATGCCCTTAAGCAACACAAGGGGCAAATATCCCAGACATTAACAGAGCTGTGTGCGTAGGCATGTGACCAAAGATCAACATCTACTAGCAATACAATGGTATGAGCATTTACTGATATAAACTTTATTCACTATGTAAGCATCCAGCAGCAGAGTAGAGGGTTTTAGCTCACAGAACCTTACAGAGGTTCTGATGTGAACTTCCAAACTCTAACTGTCGAGCAAATCTGTAGTACTGTGCATCAAACAAGTAAGGAGTGGTTAAGCAGAGAAGTGCATAAGGTAGCATTGTGGTGATAATGAGACCCAAACTAAAATTAGCACAAGGAAGGAATTCTTATAAGCAGATATGAACACCTTTGAATGAAGACCCAGTGGTGTGTATTAAAAAATTAAAACCAATGTGAGACAAATTTCAGAGTAATATTGCCACAGATGATCCTACCATTTTACATTCATCTTGAGAAACTGCTTTATCCAGTTTAGAGTTCCAATCAATCTGGACCAGGACCACGGGCTGGTCAGAATACATCCTGGAAGGAACGTTAATCCATTCCAGGTAGGGCTGTAACCCTTGTTTGGCGTGAACAGTATAATTTGAATAATGTGTTCTATATAAATAAATACAAATAGAGATACGAATCTGACGCAGATACTGAGCGCTACATCCTTAGTAACTGCCTGGTCAAGGGTACAATTAGTCAACTAATTTCTTAACATTTAGGGACAAAGAACCAACTAAATTTGTTCGAAAATATCACATCCATGGAGGAAAAACTGCGCAAGTGAGATTATAAAATAGTCCAGCACACATCTCTAGTTGAGACCAATTATGAACTTGAGTGATGTATTTGAGTTTGACGAACTTTCAGGAGCAAAATCCACAGACCATGCTAACAGTGCTGGCATTTCTATCTATCTTTTTATTTATTTATTTATTTATTTAAAGTGTTTTCTATGGTTTCTTGGGGCATAGTCGTAGGGTTCATATGTAATACAAGCAAACATACAAATTATTTCTGGTTTAGGCCACACCTCGAATAGAGATACAGATATATGGAGCACTTAATAGATACAGATAGCGTCATTGCATTACACCCCTAATCATAGAGTATCTTACAATGTACACAGCTTATCACATGTGGTACATCTATCCATTCACTATACTACACTGTTTTCAGGTATGATAGATGCTGGCTAACGGGACATACAGGAATATCTACACAAGTCCAAGCAAATGCTGATTTGGCAATGCTGAAAATACTTTAGCTAATAGCCTTGCTAAGATTCTTGTCAAGACTAATTACTTGCCAAAGAAAAGGGCTGGCACCTCAATAGTATTACCTCCAGTAGTTCTGAGGAGCAAGCGTTAGTCAAATCAGCTGTCGGTTCTGGCAAATAGCAAATATTATCTGAGGCAAGCTTGCCTTATTTGCTCTTAGCTTAGGATTTGCATAGCTGAAGCTGGCTCTTGCTTGCTGTAATTGGGAAATTTCTGCTTGAAGTACTTCTGCACTGTTAAGGGCAGCAGGGCAATCTGGCTTCTCTTTGTGGTCGCCGCCCTGCTCCTTTAACAAGCTGCCATTTTAATGACACAATTGAAGGTGCAGCAGAGCATTCAGGCCAAACTGCAGCTCCAGTTCTCCGCTCCATCCACCCGTCTGCATCCTTTTGTTCTGGCCCTGAGAGAAGGACGCTACACATTCAGCCCTGGCCATACAAATTACAGTTGCTCTAGGAGTTGATAAAAGCCTTTTTTTTTTAAAAAATAAAAATATATAACAGTTAATTGTGCCTTTATTATTTCTGTTTCCTAATATTACTATCAGTTCAGAGCTTACTTTAAAGTATAAAAGGAGGGGAAGAATTCTTTAGCAAGCCAGAAAATGGCCTAATGTGTGTGTGTGTGTGTTTAAAATTCTTGATTAAGGTTACACAAAGGGCAGCTAAAAGTGCTCGTCAGAATGTTTAGTGTCAGGCGTCCTAGTGGCTGCTAATGAGGAGGAGGACAGCAACAAGGAACTTGTTACACTGGAATTTGTTATGCTATTGTTATGCAAATTTTGAATTTGTACATAAAAAAAAAAAAAAACTGAACTGAAATGTCTGGCATTAAATGATGACGTATTTTAGTCATACTGTTTATATAACTGGCACCATTCAGAATATTTGCACAAGTGTAGTTACACTATATGGCCTATATATAGGGACACCTAACCCTATGTGACCACCTGACCAGCCACCAATATGTGGACACCGGACCATTACACCCAGATGTGCTTGTTGAACATCCCATTCCAGATTTAGTCCTCCTTTTTGCTGTTATAATAACCTCCACTCTTCTAGGAGGGCTTTCCACTAGAATTTGGAGCGTGGCTTTGGGGATTTGTGCTCATTCACTCACAACAGCATTAGTGAGGTCAGGCACTGGTGTTGGGTGAGGAGGTCTGGGGTGCAGCCAGTGTTGAGAACACTGGGGTTGAGAACACTTGAGTTCTTCCACTCCAACCTTCACAAACCATGTCTCCATGGAGCTCGCTTTGTGCACAGGGGCACTGCCATGCTTGCCACGCTTTGAACCTCTTAGTTCCAGTAAAGGGAAATTGTAATGCTACAGCATACAAAGTCATTCTAGACAACTGTGTTCTTCCAAATTTGTGGCAACAGTTTCAGGAAGAACCACATATGGGTGCGAAGGTCAGGTGTCCACAAATCCTTTTGGCCACATAGTGTACCTTTAGACAATTAAAATTATTTGCCTAAAATTTTATTACAAATTTATTTTATGTATAATATTATAGTTAAACTAATGCTAAGCCATTTTTGCTGTGTAGTAACAGTACTGTAATGATACATAATCAAACAGGTATTTGCTTTTAGTGATCATTTTAAAGATATCAAACTTTAAACACGTTTAGTTTTTCTTTTCTTTGTCCTCTTCTAATTTGTATACAGTCTGCCTGTCTACACAAGGTCTACATGGCTCTCGATATTTCTCAATACTAAAATGAAATACACTATTTAGATTGGGGGGGGTGACTCGTTTATAAGAGTGAAGCATGTGGTAGACAAGGAGATCCTCTGAGACTGAGTATAGAGAACTGGGAGAGCTGGGAGATGGAGATGAGAGAGCCTTGTAGACAGATGTGAAGCCTCCAGAGGGAGCTCACACAGGGCTCACGTGAAAGAGAAGAGAGCAGGAAGGATAGGGGTCAAGGGAAAGAAATGGATTCAAACATGACTGGACCCTGTCTACCAAATGGTGTTAGTCAAATTCAGTCAAATAAATGCACAGGGATTCCATTAAGCATGTGGTATGTCTGGTGTCTTGGGTGTTTAGAGGGAAATTAGCTATAGGAACGAGCTAAAGAATTCCTCAGAAATGACTATGTTTGTGAGACAGTTTTTATCCTTTACACTCTCCCTTTCCTTTTTCTCCAGGGTGTTACTCACTTCTTCCTTAAAAGTCATCAAGGGACATATCCACCCATCAGGAAGCAGCTCATTTTGATCAGAAACAGAAAGCCTGTGGAATGTTAACAGCAATTGTTACTCTTTTGGCACCTACATTTTGCACCTGTTATATCGGACACTTCCACACTAAAACTGTGTACTGTTCGGTGCTACACTGTCACTTACTGTGCCTATTGTCCTGTTTTAATAGTATTGTACTGTCCTGTAGGGCACACGGTGGCTTAGTGGTTAGCATGTTCGCCTCACACCTCCAGGGTCCGTGGTTCGATTCCCACCGTGGTCCTGTGTGCGGCGTTTGCATGTTCTCCCCGTGCTGTGGGGTTTCCTCCGGGTACTCCGGTTCCCTCCCCTAGTCCAAAGACATGCATGGTAGGCTGAAGTGTCTAAAGTGTCTGTAGTGTATGAACGGGTGTGTGAGTGTGTATGTGATTGTGCCCTGTGATGGACTGGCACCCTGTCCAGGGTGTACCCTGCCTTGGGATAGGCTCCAGGTTCCCCGTGACCCTGAAAAGGAGTAAGTGGTTGAAGATGGATGGATGGATGGATGGATGGATCAAAGTCATTGAAGAATGTTTTTTTTTGTTTGTTTTTTTACAAAACACTATACAATATGTGTTGCAATATTTAGTTTCTAAACAGCTGTGTTACACTTCAATGACTGCATTATAATGCCTGGTCACGTTAACAGGAACACCTGTAACCCTGTTTATTCATATAATTATACAGTCAGGCAGTCTCATGGTAGCAGCGTAATGGGGGAAATGTGATCTCAGTGACTCTGACCATGGATGGTGTGGTTGTTGTTGTCAGACAAGCTGGCTTGTGTATTTCAGAAACTGCTGATCTGGGATTTTCACGCACAACAATCCATAGAGTAGTGTGAAAAAACAAAAAAGCATTCATTTCTGTGGGTGGGAATACCCTGTTGATGTAACAATTAACTGAAGCTCTTGACCTGTATCTGCATGATCCTATGCATTGTGCTGTAGTCATGTGATTGGCTGATTGGATAATTGCATGAATATGCATGGGTACAGTGGGTATGCACAATTAATTGAATATTGATCTCGATTACGATTTTGACTGCCCACGATTACATGAATATGACTGACTGCGATATTGACGTTTAAAGTTCGTCCTCCGCTCATAGAAAACTCAAACGCTTCCTAAACTTACAGCCAGTCACCATAGAGTGGTGCAGGGATGATGTCATTTTGTAAAGCCAAAACCTGGAAACAAGTTAGTGTTTTAGCGAATTTTAGCGCTGCCAGCTTTGCTTTGGGTTTCAGAGCGAGCTGTGTGCTTTAGCATTTGCGCGAGGGGAAATCATGACACTAACATGTTGCAAAATGGGACTACAGATGTTGACAGGGAAATTAAACGTCACCACGCCGAACAGGAAAAGTCTTTGCAGATAAACTGGTTCAGGTATGCTGTGCACAATTCTCAAAAAAATCTGTATTATGGAAAATGTTTTTAAATCATGTTTGGAAAAGTTGTGGGAAGCTCGGTGATGGTGACGCTGAAGTCGAGCGACCGTGGTGTAGTTCGTTTATAGCGTACGGTTAGCTGTTTATTTCTGGCGAGTGTATTTAGGTTTCAAACTTTATAAAAGTTGTGTTCATTTGTGAAAATTACCTTGATGGACAAAACGTGTTAGTATTGTAAACTTTTGTTGATCACAGAGCTCATTTTTTTTTCCAGAGCTTTTCTTTTTTATTTTTTTACGCTAATTCAAAGGTCTATGTGAAAATCCTATTGGGTTTTTGTTGAGGGAACCGGTGTGATGCTAATTTCTGGGTTTCGGTACAAAATGACCTGCACCTCTCTATTGGGTGATTTGTCTGCGTCTCTCCTCCTGTAAACACTGTTATTGCCTTTTCTGCATTCACCTGAATTGTTTTCATTTGGTTGCATATTGTTATATTTGATATTATATAGCATATTTTAATTTGGTTGACGGCATTTTTATTTTTATTTATCCTATATTTTGGGTACAATTTTATTTATATTTTGTTTCTACGAGATGATTCATTTTAAGGATCAATCTAATTTCATGCAAAGATTTGTACATTAGCAGGAATGTAGCACAACATGGAGGTGAAAGAAGCGGTCTGTTTATTTAAATGTGAAAGTGCAATAAAAATATGTTGTCCCTAAAATCAATGAATAATCGTGATAAATAATTGAGATCTCAATATTGATTAAAATAATCGTGATTATCATTTTGACCATAATCGTGCAGCCCTAGGGTACAGGTGTTACTATTAAAGTGGTCAGTGGATGTATAATTTAAAAAGCCTTTAAAAATGAAGTATTAGTGATATCCACTAGGGACGCTCCAATCGGGATTTTCGCAGCCGATACCGATTATCGATTTCTTGTCATCATGATCGGACGATCCCGATCGTTCAAGCTTAATATAATGATATATAAGCTTTCTGATGACCATCACTGCTAAACTTTTTTCCAGATAAATACCACAGATCTTGCCTTGGTTATATTATTTACAGTAATGTTGTAGACTGTTGTTTTAATTCAGAATCAAATAAATAAGCACCACTAATATCCACTTTACAATGAACAGCAGGCCTTTAAAAATACACGGCAAACGGCGAATTTTTCATTGTTTCTTGAGACCTCGTAATAATTCCACACTGGTGATGACGTGACTGCAGCGCTAAAGTTTAACGTCATCGAGTGTTTTACATCCTCACATGTTTTACGTCATCTAATTGCGATCGGTTCGTGAGATCGGCCAAATTTAAAGACTACCGATCGAGTCACAGGATGTGATCATCGGCCGATACTGATCTAGCGGCCGATCGATCGGAACATCCCTAATATCCATGCAGAAAAGTGGTAGAATGTATTGCAGAAATACATTCTTGCAGTATATTATTGAAATGATGAATCACAGGGGTGGCGTGTGATGCAGTTGGTCGCGTTGCCACCTCACAGCTCCAGGGTCAACGATTTCAAACCTGAATTCAGGTTACTGATTTCTCCTGTGTGCCTGTGTGGGTTTCCTCTGAGGGTCCGTTTACACGACAACGATGTGCTAACGGAAAAGTTTTTCCTTTGCGTTTTTGAAAAGTTTCGTTCACACAGATCCGGGGAAATGACTAAAATTGCTGTATCATGCATGCCAGGCCAGTAGCTGGCGATGTCACTTTGTAAAGAAACACTACACGCCTGCGCACGTAAACATTCACGTCAATGCGTCCACCATATTGATCCAGGCAAGACTGCCCTATAAACTAATACGAGTAAACGGGGGAGCTGCGGTTTTTCTGGATATAAAGCACAATAACTTTTACATTTCTCAAACGATTTCAATGGTTTATGATCTACATGGAGTAGAAAAACAAATTCCATCTCCAGTTACTTAGAATCTCGATCGTTAGACTTGGAAAATGATTCATTGTCATAAGGAATTGTGAAAACTCACGTTTGTCAAGCACAGATTCGGCTTATTATTCTTGGTTAATAAATGCTGAGACGTCCCTAATGTAAATGTAATTTAATGTTCATGAAATCTGCATAAATTATTTTTCATTGTGGAAATGGATTTTTCTGTCTTCAACCCCATCTTTTAGCTTTTCTTGTGCTCCAGGTCAGAATTCTGTTAACAAAGCTCGTTCATTTTTAAATGCTGAAAAATAGTACTAATTTAAGTACTTTAAATTATTAGTAATTATATAATTATATAAATGATTAATACTCTAAGTACTAACAATTGACCATCATTGTACCAAAATGGAACAAAATCGGCAAATACAAATCAAACAGTGAGACACTGGCAGTCAGTCTGCTTCTATATTTTATTAGCAATAAAAGGATACAGATTTACTCCAAAACAGACAATTACAAAGATAAATATAAGATTTTGAATACCCTTTGTTGGTGTAGATGTGGGTATGTCCCGTGGTGTATGTAACAAATGTGTCTCCGCTGGTCGTGGTAGTGATGCAGTAAATCTACTTTGCTGGAGAAGCGTCGATAAACTCAAAATCTTGAGCAGAACGAACACATTCCTGTAGTTTTGAATGTCTCACGTGTTGTTTTGAAGTACTCACGCGCACACCTATATACTGAACACGTAATACACGTGTGCATGACATCATCGTTTTCACAGATTCTTGTTTTTGTACGTTTACACTGAGACGATAACGATATCGTTTTCAAAAACTTGCACTTTGATAGCCGTTTTCAAAAGTCTGCGTTTTCAGGCCCCAAAAACCGTTAACGTTTGTTTAGTTGAAAACGTTGTCGTGTAAACGGCCGAGTTCTCTAGTTTCTTCCCATTTCTCCCGCTCAAAAACATGCTGGTAGGTGATTTGGCTAAGCTAAAGTGCCCCTAGGTGTGAATGTGTGTCGTGGTGCCCTGTCATGGACTGGTGTGTCATCTAGGGTGTATTTATTCATGATAAAGCAGTTACTGAAAATGAATGAATGAATGAATGAATGAATGAATATAATTGTTAGACTGGGTTAATTTCTTCATAAAGAGAAAGATAAACAAAGTAAGATGTACGGATAGAATGAGGTTTTCGGTTTCCCGGTTGGAGACATGCCCTCGACAGCACGGAAGATAAACACCGACGTGTTAGTGGGCAGCATGGGGTCTGAGGTAATCCTTTCAAGCTGTTAAGACCTACATTGTCTTTTGATGGGGGGGTGAAGGAGAACAATAGAGGAGTAGATGGATGAAATGAGCAGAGTAATTCTGAGTCTAAGACGGCTCGCTGCTAATGCAGTATGACTATATTGCCTGTTGTCCTAACCGACACTTAAATACAGGGAAAGCGAAAAGCCCCATGCGCTGACAGCGAAGCTTCCCAAATGAACGACAACGGGCTGCTGATCATCTCTGTTAAATCCTGTTAGGGTACAAGAACATTTTTGCATTTCCTTAGCTACATACCTCCCAGACACTTCAGATTAATCTTTGATTAAAAGGCACTGCTTGCTCAAACTTTATCGTCATCTGCCTCTGTGTGAAGCCAGCCGTTCCAAAGCTGCCAGGCTCCCTGTGATGCCCACATATGGACAGTTATCAATCAGGCCGCATGACGCGTGCCTTCCTTGGTGTGAATGGGACATCTGCTACGGCAAAACCATGCTGTTTCCTCTCGTACTCCCTGAGCTGCTGCTACGAGGAAGAAAAGCAATTCCTCACTGTACCACTTGATAGAAAACATCAGAGAGCTTGGCAATTAACAGATGGAGCTCGCATGTACACAATGATCAGACTAAGAGCCATTAAAATCACAGAGTGGGTTCTGATATATATATATATATATATATATATATATATATATATATATATATATATATATATACATATATATTTTATACACAGGCTCATGAATGCAAAAAAATCTTGAAATTTATTTCAGTAACCGCCGCAAGTCTTCCCAAATACAAACTAGAACGCATAGACGTAGACATTGATCAATATTGCAAAAATCTCTCATATTTCTGCTTGTTTGTTATCATTTCAGAGTCAGTTTAATTCTAAAATTATTGAATGACTTTCAGTGACTCTGATGTTTATCCGCAATTACTGGCAGGCTTGGGGAGTAACGGAATACATGTTACGGCGTTACGTTATCAGGATACAAAAAAAATGGTAACTGTAATCTGTTACAGTTATGTCAAAAACCAAAGCAATAATAATAATAATAATAATAATAATAATAATAATAATGAAAATAATAATAATTCCTTAGATATATATACCGCTTTTACATTGTATGGGGGGAGGGGGGATCTCCTGAACCATCACCAGTGTGTAGCATCCACCTGGATGATGCGATGGCAGCCCTAGTGCGCCAGCACCACACCACACACCAGCAGAAAAGAGTGATGTAGCTAATTCAGGGATGGGGATTATTAATCAGATTACAGGTACATTTTGTAAAAAATGGGAATACTATCAGGATTGAGGATCTGCAGCTGTGGATCAGGTGGTAGAGCGGATTGTCCACTAATTGTAGGGTTGGTGGTTCAATTCCTGACCCATGTGACTCCACAAGCCGAAGTGTCCTTGGGCAAGACTCTGAACCCCAAGTTGCTCCCGATGACATGTTAGCGCCTTGCATGGCAGTTCTGCTACCGTTGGTGTGTGAGTGTGTGTGAATGGGTGAATGAGACACAGTGTAAAGCGCTTTGTAGAACCGCTAAGGTTAAAAAAGCGCGATATAAGTGCAGAACATTTACCATTCGGGTTTTATTTTTCATTTAATACCAAAGAAATGAATCTTTTGATCTAACACAATATAGACAGCTGCTTGATTATCATTCTGGTTCTCTATTGCACGCGCAATTCAATTTTGAGCAAAGTTAATTAGGAAGAAATTAACAAATTGTTCTCTGAAATGCTTTTGTGGTGTAATGCTACCCACATCAGGGACAGTGATTTTTTTTTTTTATACTTTATTTATTTATTTATTTTATTGAAACGAATCCAAACATTGAACATGTTATTAAACTTTAAAATTCAATTCAATTTTCAATTCAATTTTATTTGTATAGTGCTTTTTACAATAGACATTGTCTCAAAGCAGCTTTACAGAAATATCAACACGGTATACAGATATTAAAGGTGCGAATTTATCCCAAACTAAATAAATTTTAGAATAAACTAAATAAAAGTTTAATAGAATACACTAAATTAGAATAAAATAAACTAAATACACAAAAATAAATTTTGGAATTTATCCCAAAATAAACTCTACCTAATCCAAAAGTAATCAGATTACATTACTTTCATATTGTGATACTTGGATTATGTTACTGATTCCATTTTTTATGAAGCCATTTGTAACTGTAACGGAATACATTCTGCTGCGGCTTTTTTCAAAATTTGCAATGCAAATTTTTTTGGTGCCTTTTTCTTTTTTTTTTTTTACAGAAAACTACTTGAATTAGTGAAACTGCGATTGTACCAATTTTTCACAGTGATGTCTGTTGGTAAACGAGACCTTTCAGCTGTACTCGTGTTCGACGCACGTGCATCGAAGCGGGCTTTGGCTGAATGTACGTTGTGATGATGTCACGGCATCCCAAATCTGCGGAAAATCTGAGGTAAATTTGAAAAATTGCGAGCTCCTCAGTATACTGTGCCGTTTGCTTGATTTTTCCTTCATTTCTGTGATCGCAAAACCGCGAAATCCTGGAGGTTCTGGATGAGGGAGGACGACATGGTGAATGAAAACGTCTGCAGAATTTTCTAGGTGCTACAATTTGAGAACGTTTGAATCACCTGAAATTTAGTTCTGCATCTTTTATCATGTTTTCTATAAAAAAAAACACAGAATAAGGTTCCAGAGTACACATCTTTACCCAGAGAACAGTGTGCACTTCCACATCAACTCTGTTCTAGATGTTGTGGTGAAACAGGCAGCAACAATTAAAAACGAGTCAATATTTTATAGTTTTTTAATTATTATAGCGCAGACTAATGTCCTATTTTAATGTGTGCCAAGAAAGACAGACTTTTCTTTAAAGCTGCTTCATAGTTTTCCCATTATCATTTCCATTATCCATTATCATTCTCAAAAAAAATATTGGAACATTTATTCTAAATTTCTGTTTAAAAACAAAACAAAACAAAACAAAACAAAACAAAACAACAGACTTGACTTCTTCAAGCCCTGCTAACATAACACCCCATGTCGATTTTTTGTCCAGGATTTATTTATTTATTTTTAACATTTCTTCTTGCTCAGACAGTGAAGGATGCCTGTGTCATGCTTAACCAACTGTTTTGGGAAACATACAGGGATTTTCTCCTGGCCTCTATCTATAGCAATCAACACCAGACCACATTATCCTGCGCTCGCTTTCCATTATTTTCGCAGATAATTACAAAGGGCCTTTTTTTTTCTCTACTTGTGGACAGCACTTATGTGGCTAAGTTTCAGAGTGTAACCACGATGTTTGAATTTCTGGGTAGTTGCTGGGGTGAGAGCACAGAAGGGTGTGTACAGTAGATTCTCTCGTGGCTGACTCAGAAGCTCTTTCCCAAACTGAGGTCTGATTTAAACGTTCAGGTCTTCTGGTGAGAGCAAGTCATATCTGAGTGTGCCGTGTCGACTCCGGGCATGGTAATCTGAACAGTCACTGCTGCATTATAATCATATTCTGTGGTTGAAGTCCTACTGCTCGATGGCCTGAGGGAATTTTATTGCACACAACCCCTGTTCATTTTGTGCTGCCAAGGTGTCAGTGTCGTGGAGGTTTGACTGGAACATCTGCTGGGTTTAATAAGAGGGTGTGACCACGAGGTCCTGGCTGTTTCTCCTTCTGAGCCAGCTCAAGCTGGTCACGGTTCATTCGAGGCTCACGGAGAGTCAAAATGTTCTTCCCACTTTCAATCGTAAGAAACAGACGTCTCAGCTAGAGCCAAAGCTGGGACGAAAAGGATATTTACTCAGTGACAAACAAAGTCTGAAATAGAAAATCTTTGCACAAATGTTTTCGGCTGATGAAGAGTGGAATTACGAGACACAAATCATGGCTTGAATTTCCTGCCAATGCACTTCCTTTTTGCATAGGTTTTTTTTTCCTTTTCCCTCTGATTTTCGGCTCCATGGCTGCTTTTTTCCACAGCTGGAGTGAAAGCACACTGCTTCCTGACTTTATACAGGAAGAACAGACAATAATTGCCACAAGCCAAGAATTCAATAGCCTTTTAGCTGTTCACTTCTGGCTGAAATGACCATTACTGCACTCTCCCTCGGATATATAGTAGCTGTAGCATTATAAAGATGTACTATGTTGAATGGTCAATTCATGTCTGTTTTTACTCCTGCATTCCTGCGCGGCAGCTCAGCCATTTGGAGGAAGAACGAATAATGGTTCCAGGTCAAAGTTGACTTCCTGTGCATCAATTAATCAACTTTTGACATGAGCAAAAATGCTGTCTTGCGTTAATAGCTAAATCTCTTGTTGGAATGACTGGGAGGGAAGGAATAAGAAGAAATGTAAAACATTCCAATCCTCTCACTTCTTTTCCTGACAACAGGACCTCGGTCAAGACATTTATGTCACAAAGCCAAGCTTTTAGTGAACTGAGAATGTATGCAGCTTGCCTTTAATAACTGGGCATATTCGGTATTCAGGGCATTTTATCACTCAGGGTGATAAAAGTTAAGTGTTGAAGAAAAAAACCATAAGCCATGTTTCCAAAGGTTTCATCATTTTAAAGAAAATGCAAATGAATCTGTGTTTCCATTAACTATAGTCATGAATAATCAAAAATCCTGCAGATTATGTAGAAGTGATTAGGGATGGAAGCCTACAATACCCAAAGTGCACGGCTGTTTTTATCGCCTGTGGATGGAAAGAAAAGAACAGCATAATGGATAGATTTAACATTTAATGTACATCCATTCATTCACCCTCAATAAGTGATTTTTATTTTCTGGTTACAGTTGTTGTGATATTTGATGAAACTTGCATTTCTTCTTCTTTCCAAACAGTGCATGAGTATCTTTTGTAGCCATATTTATGTTTAGATGAATCTAGATATAATCACTGAAGCATAACATACAGTACAGTGGGGGAAATAAACACTGGACACGTCAATATTTTTGTTCAGTAAATATATTTCCAATGAGGCTGTTCACATGAAATTTTCACCAGACATCAGTATTAATTCAAGAAATCTGAAATATAAAGAATTCACATTAAAGTCCATAAATAAAGTCATGTGTAATAAAGAGGAATGACACAGGAAATAAGTGTTGAACACGCTAACTGAAAGTTATTTAATACTTAGTGGAGTAGCCTTTGTTTGTAATGAGAGCTTCAAGACGCTTCCTGTATGAAGAAATTAATGGGCCGCAGTATCCAGGTGTGATTTTGGCCCATTCTTCTAAACATATTGTCTTTAAATCTTGTTCAATTGGATTCAAGTCAGGTGACTGACTGGGCCATTCTAACGCCTTGATTTTTTTTCCTCTGAAACCAATTGAGAGCTTCCTTTGCTGTGTGCTTTGGATTGTTGTCCTGCTGAAAGGTCCACCCACATCTCATCTTCATCATCCTGGTGGATGGGAGCACATTCTTCTCTAGAATCTCCCGGTAAAGGGCTCCATTCATCGTTCCTTCAATTATATGAAGTCTGCCAGTATCATGTGATGAAAAACAGCTCCACACCATGATGCTTCCACCTCCAAACTTCACTGTTAGTATAGTGTTTTAAGTGTTTTAAGTTCTTCTCCAAACATGGTGTGTAGTTGACAGCCAAAAAGTTAAATTTTGCTCTCGTCTGATCAGACTACACTCTCCCAGTATTTCAGAGGCTTGTCCAAATGAGTTGTAGCAAACTTTAAACGAGCTTTGACATGCTTTTTCTTTAGTAATGGAGTCTTGCGGGGTGAGCGTGAGCAGTGGAGTGCATTGCCTATTGTTTTCTCTGTGACGATGGCACCTGCTGCCTCCAAGTGTTTCTGGAGCTCTTTCTGAGTGGTCCTTGGCTCTTGGGCTACTCGTCTGACTATTCTGCTGACTCCCTGGTCAGAAATCTTGCGAGGAACTCCTGTGTGTGGCCGGTTGATGACGGAGTGATGTTGCTTCCACTTGGTGCTTAAAAAGTTTTGAAATACGTCTGTATCCGACTCCATCAATATGTTTTGCAACAGTAAGGTTCCGAAGGTCTTGGGAGAGCTCTTTGCTTTTACCCATCATGAGATGTGTCTTGTGTGACACCTTGGTAACGAAAAGCCTTTTTATAGACCATCAATTTACTAACCCTGCTGATATTAATTTGCACATATAGGGGGTATAATTACTAATGGATTTCAGCTGGTTCCTTGCTTTACCTTGCCTTGGAGAACTGCTTTTTCTTAGCGTGTTCAACACTTATTTCCTGTGTCATTCCACTTTATTACACATAACTTTATTTATGGACTTTAATGTTGTGAAGTCTTTATATTTTTGGATTTCTTGAGTTAATACTGATGTCTGGTGAAAATTTCATGTGAATAGCCTCATTGGAAATATATTTACTGAAAAAATATTTGACGCGTCCAATACTTATTTCCCCCACTGTATATTCCCAAAGTCCCCATTCATTCACTCGAGAGAGAAAAAAACTGTTCCCATCACTATTTTTTTGCATTTTGAGACTTTATCAACTGATCAGCAGATGTTCCATCTCAGTCTATTGTATAAACTGTTCTTTGATCAATGGTAAATGGCGCACTTATATGACGCTTTTATCCAAAGCACTTTACACTGGTTCTCATTCACCCATTCACACACACACTCACACACCAATGGTAGCAGAGCTGCCATGCAAGGCGCTAACTTGCCATTAGGAGCAACTCGGGGTTCAGTGACTTGCCCAAGGACACTTCGGTATGTGGAGTCATGTAGGCCGGGAATCGAACCAACCCTACAATTAGTGGACAACCCGCTCTACCACCTGAGCCACATCCACTCCCATATTATTTAGGTGGAGTGTTTTTTTGTGGGGATCGGAGGGCAAGGTGGGGATTTCCATTCAGGTTTTGTTTAATTTGCCTTTTCAAAGTTAAAAATTAAAGAACTGGACGGAAAGCCCCACACAGCCACCACTTCAGAGAAAGTGAATGGCTACTGTATTATCGTCTCCACGTTCAAGCCTGCAGCCACATACTGCTAAGTGAATTATTTATTTTTGGGTCCTCAAACGGGACACAGTGGCTACAAAACACATCTTTTGAAGCCGTGTAATCGCCATGAATCAGAGACTACACAATCCAAGCGGTGACTAATTTCTGAATCGTGCAACTGAATTATGAATCGCTCTCAATAAGCAAATGGACACTAGGTTTAGAAGGCTATCTGACAAATAGCTTGTCCAAGGTCAGTTCAATGAAGATCTAAAGAGCAGAAACAATGAAAACATTCCAAACATGGCCAACACATGCCAGTCATCTACGCATGACATTGTCCTAAACTGTTAGCTCAAGCACATGGCCAAAAACTGTAATCCCGTCTTTTCAAAAATGAACTCCGAATGTTTCTTCAAAGAAAGTTAAATATCGAAAAGTTACATCGCTGCTGTAAATACATCTGGAAATATTTTATACATATTTACAATATCGACATACGTTAACGCGATGGCATCCTCATGGTGCATGCATCGTGTAGGTGACGATGGCAAAAAGATGTGGTCGCAACATGAATCTGGCTGTGGAGCTTCGCACATGTGTACTCCAGGTGTTTTAACATGTATATGGTGTGTGTTAGACGAGCTTTGAAGCACTTGAGTTCTCACTTTCATTCAGCAGATGTCAAGAACCCGCCAGTTCTCATAGAAAGCAGAAGAGCACCACTGTTTCGGATTCAATAACAGGACATCAGAAGACACATTGTAGACATGTCATCCTCGTCCACACTGAAGAGGCAGAGAGAGGATGCAATGAATGAAATGGTTTGCATATGTTTAGATGAAGAGCGTGACTGGTGGACTTGCTCAACAGATCGGCTGGCGAAGGATCAAACGAGAGACGCGTCCTACCCTGTTACATAAGAGCGCCTCCTAATCCTGACAAGCTGAGGGACCATGTCCGAACATCCAGCCCGTAAGAAGAATACGAAAATGACCGAAGAATAAGTGCGATTCCACAGACAAATACAGAAATCTGACGTTATCTTTTCAGCTTCTCTCGGTATCATTCTAATCAAATTGTACAGTTTGACGGCTTTTGCGTTATTATTGCGAGTTGCTTAACCAGCCCACACTACCACTGCACGAGACATGCAGAGCAACATACTGAAAAACAAAACCATGTGACTTCATCAGGAGCCACAGGGCAAAAAGCATGGACTGGCAATGAATAATGTAACTTAGTTATATCAATA
The DNA here is from genome assembly GCF_023375685.1 of Ictalurus furcatus. Classification (NCBI taxonomy): domain Eukaryota; kingdom Metazoa; phylum Chordata; class Actinopteri; order Siluriformes; family Ictaluridae; genus Ictalurus; species Ictalurus furcatus. Next base: position 28,837,749 of record NC_071255.1, on the reverse strand, counting down.
TAACCACAAAAACACTGCAGCTCAAGGCTGTAGACTGCATTAATAATTTCACACACAACAAAAGTGGAGCACATAAAGCGATGTATTGGATTATATTTAGTGCGGAATCTTTTCAGTATACGTATTTTCTCTTAGACTCTAAGTGCAAAAAATTTTAATTAATGTTTAGTGTGTGTTTTTCACACAAACAAAGTGCAAGAGACAGACAAAGACATGCAGTCCCAGGATGTATAGAAGAGTCCACACTAGCCAGCTCTGTACTTCATTTTAACTATGCATGCACATACGCAAGATGGCAGCTGTGCATATCCTACATTCATTCGACACATCTACTGTGCAGGTGCAAAAAAATAAAATGGGTGCAACGTGTGTGCCAATGCAATACCAACGTAAATAATGGGGTGGTATCTTAAAACTTAAAAATTATCAGGTGACCAGACATGGGGAGAAAACAACATGGGGGGAACAACATTTGTTTTACATAATCAATCTTCTGGATCGTTTTGATTAATAAATACTTATAAATGTAGACTATGTGATTTGAGACATCACCTCATCAGTGTCATCACATATAACACTGGCCTTACAGTATATTCCTCAGTCTTGTAACTACACACATTCTGCTATTAGTTTCACTGTAGTTACTGAAAAAACAACAACATTGCAGCTACTGATTAATATGCTTTTCGATGGATAAGCGAATAATAAGCTGAGTCTTATAGGGGTAAACGTAAGCATGTGAAAAACAGGGACGTGGTAGCTCAGCGGTTAGGATGTTGGACCTCTGATCGGAAGGTTGTGAGTTCAACCCTCAAGTGCTCAGTGTGTATGAATGAGATAATTCTAAGTTGCTCTGGATAAGACTGGCTGCCAAATGCTGTAACGTAATGATTATTAGCACTGAAAACTCTGTTCTGGTCTCTTTTCAACATTCATATGTGGTTATTTCCTACTAAGGAGTTTTCTCCCACACAACATTCGATTTCCCTCAGCAGTGAATTTTATTTGCATTATATTTCGATTTTATATGCATTATATACATGAGTTATGCAAAAGTACTCAAAAATATGGTGTGTGTTTGTTGTAAATGTCTGAACTCCCATGCAACTCCCATGGTGTCACATCTATAATGCTGCAGTGTATGTGTAATATGTACATAAACGTGCGACTTTTGAGTACGGGTCTGGGATTTTCCTGGCGCAGATATACACGGCGCCTTATTGATACTGAGTGTGTGTGAGTACTGAGACACTTTGCGGGTCAATATTAGTTCAGATTTCACTTCCATAATGCTTATCCATTATTTAGGAAGAGGGTAAAAAAAAACACTACATCTCTGCTAATAGCCAATAAATAGTGTTTTGAGGGAGGGAGAGAGAGAGAGAGAGAGAGAGAGAGAGATAAACAGAGAAAGAGACAAAAATAGATAAGCAAAGACGTGAGTGAGATACAATATTTTTTCTCTTTCCTCATGAAAATATTTCGGAAGCCCCTTTTCCCAGACTTTCCAGCACGTCTGCGCTCACTTTCTTCATACTGTAAAAGGCCATGACAGGATTTTGTCGATATCGGCTTCAGAATTAAATTGTTGGACCCCCACTGCTGTTACCCTCTCAGTACCGAGCTCGGCAATAAGTCACACAGACACAGAATTCACTGAAAGCTTCTTAGTGTAATGCTGATATAAGCAGAGTATATATATACACAAAAAGAGAAAGAGTGGGGGTCTGACAGTTAAATCATTGCTTGACTTAGCTAGGAACAGAAAGCTTATCCTGTCAGAACAGGGACAGACATTTCTGTGTACTCAGATCAGAAGATGTAGCGTTTGGGAAGGCGAAGGTGATAAAGGCACTTTTACGCAAGGCGCCTGTGGGAGAGCAAAACGACCATATATGTACATCCCTTCTCCTGTACAGGCTATCATGTGGAACAAAGAGAGAGAGAAGAGAAAGAGAGCATGCCTAAGTGGAACTTATCATTGCCCTCTTAGGTCCCAACAGGACCTGTACAAGCTGCTTCTGCAACAAGTCATCCGTTCCCTTAAACGACAGTCACCTCTATGACCGCACATTTACAAAGGGTCGGGACAACATAAAGGGCATAGCAGAGTGTTAGGCGGGCGTGTCCTGTTCGGCTACCGAGACATAGTTATGTGTCGACAAATTGAAAAAAAAGGCAAAACATAAAATGCATAAAGAAGTCTCATAAAGTACATCTCAGACTTCATACAACTCAAGAACCCTGAGATACTGCAAATGTACATCATTTCCGATGTAGTGCTTAAGCCATGAGCCATACGAAGTAAAGCTGTTTGGTGCAGGGCGCCTCTCAGTGCCACCTCTCCCCACCCCCTTGTGTCCCGAATCTCACTTGCAGGGAGCTTAAATTGGTTACAGATGCTCACTACGGAAAAAAGAGAACTTCAAATGGGTACAACATGAGAAGCTACTTGACCAGACACCAGACAGATGTGAGTGAAAACCTGTGGACAGCTTGGTGTTGAAAAGTCTGATATCTGGAGCAATTCTTTAAATATTAATAATAATAATAAGAAGAAGAAGAAGAATTTGCTACTTGAGTATTTCGACTTCATAAGTTGTACAGGATTAATGTCAATAGAGTTTGGAGTAATTACATGTCAAAGCACTGTCACACAGGTTTGATCTACCATCAGATGTGATCTTATTAAGTTTAATGTCAGTGGACACGCATGGTAGTGAATACCAGGTGAATATCATGTCCTAGGTGTCATTTTTAATACTAATTGCTTTCTGTAGCCCTTTGATTAAATCATCCTTGCTGAACAAAAACCCCCAAACAAACAATAGAAACTCTCATAGAATTTGTAATGGTTTTAATGGCTATAATGGGAATTGTTTTGGTTTTAATTGAAACTTGAATGGTCCCTGTGTGTCTCTACTGTTACCTTCTCTTGGCGGCATGTTATGTCTAACGGATACCATGAAAGACCAATGATGATAATGGTAACAGTTTTAATGGTTAGCTCATGGTTTGTAATGGTATTTGTAGTGGAAACCATTAGAATTTCTGTGACGGTTCCTATAGCCTGGTTTCTTTGCTTTTCCAGCAGGAATGGAATACAGAAATAAGTAAGAATTAGCTCTCAGTCAAGGGTTTAGCCTAACACTTTGCCAAACTGCCATTTGCTTCACAACAGCATGCAAAACAAACACAAACAAGGACGGCCAAATGGAAAACTGTGCAACATGTCAAGTGAGGCCAGCATCAGAGTGAGAACTTCACTGTTACTCTTAAACTGTACTCTCTCTCTCGCTCTCTCTCTCTCTCTCTCTCTCTCTCTAAACTTTCTGTATCTGGAAAATACAATCAAATAACACCAAACATCCCAATAAAACAGAATCCAACACTCGACACAAAGTCACAAAACCTTAACATGTTTAAATCACTCACCGCGGTGAAGATAGTGCTGCCTTCACGTGCTTCGTCTATTCTCTGGTGATTCTAATTTTTACGCTACTTACATTCAAGTACTCAAATCTCTACGATTTCCAAATGATCCAACCGGAAGTCATTTGGTATCTTTCTAACATGTAACCAATACTGTAAAAACAATTTTACATAATGCACTCATGGGTGCAGCTAGATATAAACCACTATCAAATCAGTGATTGGACGACTAAAAGTATAACAAAACAATGATAATACAGAATAACCTCCGTCGTGATAAAACGTTAACAGTGACAAATTATAAACCTGGGTGAAAAAAAAAATATTTGTCAAGATCCATAACAGAGTGTAATTACGACTTGAAACGACGTTCATACATAGCATTTAGATCGGAAACTAAGATTCACAATTATTCCGACGGCACGTGAAGGCAGCATTAGCTGAGTATTACAGGCTATCGAAGTTGCTTTTTTTTTTTAAACGGAAAATAAGAAGATTGTCAAACGTTTTAGGTGTTATTGTGTTGGTTTAATGTTGTGTAGTTGGAGCTGAGCGTTCAGAGTGTAATTTTGGACTTTTTGACTGAGTTGTCAGCTCTGTGTGAAACCGCACGGAGGAATGACGACGGAATAACGGACACCGGCCATAGAAACTCCGCCTTCATACACTTTAATAAAGACATCATTCATATTTATTCTCAACCTTGCTTGTTTTTGTATGTGTTATGTTCAGTTCTATAGTAGTACAACACAAATAACCGGTCTGTAGAATACACGAACTGTACCAAATCAACACAAAAGTAGCCGAGTTATTTCCCAAACGGAAACTAGAGTAAACAAACACTCCTGAGGTACAGTCACAGGTTTATTACTCATCACTTTCCCTTCACACAAAGTGATACAACACAACTTTCATCGGTGCAGAAGAGTGCAATAAACCCAAAACAGACTTACCCTGAGTATAAACGAATGCGCAGAAGTTGCAGGCGAGAAGCAAAATGATTATCTGACAACACACACGCATCTTATTGAAGTCCTAAAGTGCATGGTGGAGTCAAACACAAACGAGACGCTGTCGGTGTGACCAGCTCCATGAGAACATCTCCCCCGGGCAGATAACTCTACATCAGTGTGTTTGCGGCTTTTTCTTCCGTGCTCCACACACACACACACACACACACACACACACACACAGGCCGCCTACAAGAGATGGGCTGGACCGGACTGCGCATGCGTATTGGTTCCAGTCGTTATACTGTACTTCTAAACAGCAGGCGAGATCAGACTACACAAAGCAATAATAGATGCTGGAGTACTAGTTTAATATGCTGTCTAGAACTGTAATATAGTGTCTTTCCTGCTGGAAAAAAACCTCTCATAGAGTTTGTAATGGTTTTAATGGTTATAATGGAAATTGTATTGGTTTTAATGGAAACTTTAATGGTCCCTGTGGGTCACTGTACTGGTCATTTGCTGCCTTTTATTGGTGGCATGTTATGTCCAGTGGATAGCATTAAGGATTAATGGTTTTAATGGTTAGCTGATGGTTTGTAATGGTTTGTATTTGTAGTGGAAACCATTAGAATTTCTGTGACCATTTCTATTGTTTATTTTTTTCAGCGGGGTGGGACAAAATAAGTTGGTTGTTTGGTGTTATAATAGATGCTGGAGTACTAGTTTAACATACTGTTTAGTATGGTTAAGGCTCTGGTCTACTGACCACTAGGTTATGTGTCTGAGCTCCAGCGCTACCAAGCAGCCAATGGATGCTGTGTTCCTGTGGGATTTCTCTTTTCCCTTCACTGTCCAAAAACATGCAGGTAGGTGGTTTGGTTATGTTAAATTGACCCTTGGTGTAAATGAATGTGTGCGTGGTACCCTGCGATGGACTGCCACCCCATCCACTGTGAATTCTACAGCCTTTTGCCCAGTGTTCAAGGGATTGGCTCTGGTTCCACTGTGACCCTGAGCAGGATAAAGAGGTTAAACCTTCTGTCATCTAGAGCTATACTTTCAGCACTAAAATCTATGTGAATGTTCAAAAATTAATTATAGCATAATTTAATTTACAGATAACTGAGGAAAGTAATGGCAGTAATGATTGTTGCTATAGTTAAGTGTTCGAAAAATCTAATATAAAATATACTAATCTGTTTTTTGTTGTGCAATAGAACCTCTTTTTGCAGTCTTGTGAAGCAAATCATTTTATTCTATTCTTTGATTGAGGAACTATAATTGAATCAACACACTGGGTCTGCTACACACAATGAGCCTTATGTTGCAGGCAGTTTATCATATAGTGCCCAAAGCTATCCTGTGACATCTCCATGACCATTCCTGCTCCTCTGGCTCACAGAGCTAATTGGCTGATCTAGCTGCAAATGAGATTAGAAACTCATGTTCTCATTTCTCTATCCCTGTCATCAGTTGCTAATACAAATGTAAACTACACTTAGATAACAAAACACAAGTGTGGTACAAAGGTGCAAAATGCATTTTGAATCAGCGTCAACAGTGTGCATAAATGATTCAAATGATTTTTAGCTTCTGTGCCTGTATAGCAAAATAGACGCTGTCTGACCTACCAGTCTATCAGAGTTCGAGGTTTAACATGATTTATGAGGCATACATGGTCATTATTTAGTATGTACGAGCGTGAGTCAAACGAAAACCTTAAAAATTACATAAAACAGAAACAGTACAAACAGTTACATTTGTAGATGCAGAAGTAAAAAGGCACTACTGGACCGTTGTTCTCAGTAGCCCCTTCTACTGCTACCTAAAGCTGATACACTTTTACCTGTGACACCTTCTTGCAATAAACAATGCAAATAAATAAATAAATAAATTATATATATATATATATATATATATATATATATATATATATATATATATATATATATACACACACACACACACACACACACACACACACACACACACACACACACATATACAGTGCATCCGGAAAGTATTCACAGCGCTTCACTTTTTCCACATTTTGTTATGTTCCAGCCTTATTCCAAAATGGATTACATTTGTTATTTTCCTCACAATTCTGCAAACAATACCCCATAATGACAACATGAAAGAAGTTTGTTTGAAATCTTTGCAAATTTATTAAAAATAAAAAGCAAAAACAGTACATTTTGAGGAAAATAATGAATTTAATCCATTTTGGAATAAAGCTGTAACATAACAAAATGTGGAAAAAATGAAGCGCTGTGAATCTCTCCGGATGCACTGTATATAAGGTTTTCATTTGATTCACCATCGTATTTTAATAATAGTGGTAACACTTTAGAATGACATTTTAATGTATCTGTCCAACCCTCAAAATAACTTTGGTTCCCCCCACCACCACCCCCACCCCAAAACACACACACATTTTAATTTCCCCCCATTTGCTGGACTCTATATCCACATGTGGCGTTACATTACATACTTTAATGACATATTGATTTTTAGTTGTCAATAAAAGGCTATATTTTGGCAGGATGTAATTACAGAAAGTATGCCACATCTAGCCTGGGTAACAAACGCCAACTACATAAAACAACTTTTTCAAGTCTCAGAATAAGACTGAACAACAAATAACTGACTCACATTAAATTTAATTAAACACAAATGTCATACAGACCCATCTACATTAAAGCACTATGCTGTCACATCCTGTGTAGTGTTCTAATTACAGCTTATGACCACAATTTTTGTTGTGGCTATGAACCGGCTCCAACTTGAAAGAGAGGAAAGAAGCTCAGGAAGTGGCACTAATTCCTCAATGTGGCTTACACGTGTAGAGTCGCTCACCCTAGGTAGACCTGGGTCCACCACCAGTATAGAGTTTGGACTATATTTAGACAGAGGAAACCTCATATGAAGAGCCGAGCGTATCCCTCATTAGACTTTAATGAGGCTGAGGCAGCTGCCTAATCATAGAGCAGGAGACTAATGAAAGCCGAGGAGTCCCCTTCTGATGGAGTTTAAATGTCACCCTCACCGTGAGAGGAAGGGATTTCACACTGCAGCTTTCCACTAGCCACATACAGAAGGGATACCTAAAAATGTTCAAACAGGATAAACACGTTGAAAAAGAAACCCACGCACAACCTAGTTTCATTAATATGTGTCTAATTCAATGTGGCACTACACATACCCTATAAACTCGTCGGATTGAACATGGAATAGATTGTAATAGGAAGATTGTTGTCATTGTTATCCCGTTGATTAATTATGCAATGTTTGTTTTTAATGAATCTAAATGGTCATGTGATGATGCTTTCTGAATTCAAATGATGGTTTGTGTGAGTTTATTTTTCATGTAACTCTATTCCCAATTACATTAATCTTTTCACAATGCTTGATTGTTGTAGAAGCCCTTACTTCCTATATGAATTCCACAACCCCCAGGTGTACAGTATATAAATCATTTGTGAAGTCATTAGACATTAAAACCCAATATATGAAGTTCAACCAAAAACACTTGTAAAAAGTGCATTCTTTATTCTTCAGTATAGTTTTAGCACCCTTATGTCTTCACCTCTGCCAGGCATTTATTTACCCTAATCATTTAATTAATAAACATTTTCAATATACATTTTTTTTTTTACAAGTCCTCCAGTTATCCTCATGTGACAGTCAGGGCTGACCCAAGTATGAAGGCTGAGAATCATTGATGAGTCGGACTGTTAGTCTTCATGTCAGTGTTATTCCCAGACACACATACATGCAAACGTTTGTCTTACTTTTCTTGTGAAAACTTTCCATTGACACACATTATGTGGCCAAACATTTTTGGACACCTGACCTTCGCACCCATATTTGGTTCTTCTCTAAACTGTTGCCATAAAGTTGGAAGCACACACTTGTAGAGAATGTCTCTGTATGCTGTAGCATTACAATTTCCCTTCACAGGAACTAAGAGGCCCAAACATGTTCCAACATGACAACATGACCCATGTGCACAAAGCGAGCTCCATGGAGACATGGTTTGTGAAGGTTGGTGTGGAAAAACTTGAGTGTCCTGACCTCAACCCCACTGAACTCACTGAACTGGAGTGCCGACTGCACCCCAGAGCTCCTCACCCAACATCAATGCCTGATCTCACTAATGCTCTTGTAGCTGAATGATCACAAATCCCCACAGCCACGCTCCAAAATCTAGTGGAAAGCCTTCCCAGAAAAGTGGAGGTCATTATCACAGCAAAGAAGAGGACTAAATCTGCAATGGGATGTTCAACAAGCACATCTGGGTGTGATGTCAACAAACTTTTGGCCATATAATGTAATTATTAATGCTCATTAGTAATGCTATGCCTAACCCTAAGCATAACCTCAGCTCTTTTAGCAAAAAAAGCTATTTTCCTCCTCCTCCTTCAATGTTTCCCACAAAGACAAATCTGCATATAGATTCAATCCCCCTTAAGATAGTAAATACCCCCAACCTCAATAAAAAAAACACACACACATTCATCCTTGCTCCATCTCACAAAACTTAATAATTAAAACACTCACTCAGCAGCTAATTTCTTTACATTGTTGAATAAAAATGTAAACAATTTTAGTTAAAAGTACAAAAATGTAGCTATTAATTTTCATGGGGATCCACATCATTGTTGGGGTAAAACAAAATCTGCAACTACAACATCAAACAAAAAAAATGCAATTTTAGTAAATGAAAACAGTGCAATGTAACGGCAAATAAAAGCATCTGAAATAAATGTTACTTTATTGAATATTTCTTTTAAAAGCATGTATTTATATGTAAATGCTGTCAGTTGTCCTGATATAATTGCTGTAGTAGGTTCATTATGAAACAGCAAATAGCTCCAAGAAAATGAAAAAAATGAAAGACTAATGCAAAACAAAGATGAGCTAAGATGTTGGGGTGATGATGAGACAGTTGAAAGGGATTGGTGTTTTTGAAGTTTTTTTTTTAAACAACAACAACAACAAAAAAGCAAAACATCAGCTTATGGGCAATGTGATGCTTGTTGGCAGGTGATATAAGAGTGCAGTGATTAAAGTCTGAGGTAAACCTCAGAACCTCACTAAAATGGCCTTACAACAGCCAAATACAATGCCAACCCAGTTTCTACTGCCAACCAGTGGCACTGCCATGACTCTCTGTTACATGCTGTTTATAGGAGGTGCAAACCTGCCTATAAAATGGCAAAGCAATTAGCTGAAATCATGGTAGTTATCCAGTGTAAGAGTTGCCATTAGTTTTAGGTTAATTTATTTATCCAGGACAGAGACACAACACCAAGGTCACCTGAGGTCAAACTGACAGAGACAGCATCATGTAAACACTCGTACACTGGAAATATTTCTCATGTAAACTATTTAGATGGAAGGTATGCCTTTAACCCTGATGTTACCCTCAAATCTGATTAAATTTTTATTTTGACCACAGCAATTTAAACCTCCAGAATATGATTTTATTTATTTATTTATTTTTATTTTACAAAGGTTTATGTCTCAGGTAATTTATGTGACTTTGTTGACTTCTTAAATAGCCCTTTATATAAACCATTGACAGTGGACAGTGTGTTCTTTCTTCATTCTTCTTCCTCCAGACATACCGCTGATCCATCGTGCCGAAAAGTTCCAGTTTTGTTTCATCGCTCCACAGAACAGAATCCCAAAACTTCTGTGGCTTATTTCTATGATTTTGAGCGAATTTTCTTGTGCTTTTTGGTCAGTTGTGGTGAACGTCTTGGAGCTCTGGCATGGAAACCTTCTGCATTTAGTACATACCTTACTGTGCTCACTGAAACCTCAGTGCCTGTTGTCACCAAGTCTTGCTGCAGGTCTTTGCAGTCACTCGACGGTTTTTCACAACCTGCCTTCTCAGAAATCTGGTTGCAGCCATTGATCGCTTCCTTTTTCTGCCCCGTCCAGGTATTTCATACATTTTCTACCCCTAGTCAGTTCAGGTATTTCACGTGTTCCAGCTCAAGCACACCTGGTGCAACTAATGAAGCCCTTGATTAGTTGCATCAGGTGTGCTTGAGACAACACCTGTTTTCCATATTTGTGCTGGATTCTATTCAGGGGGTTGAATAATTTTGAAACTGGAGAAATCATTATAAGTTGCATTTTCATTTAAATTCTGGAAACCACTTGAAGCATTCATTGTGTTGAACTATTTCAATTGCTTTTGTTTGATTTGTTCATTGCAAACAGCTGAAAGTCTGTACATTTTGACAATAAACCTGCTTTGCAAACGGGGTTGAATAATTTTGATTGCAATTGTATATTGAATATGTAAAATTATAGCATGTTAGTAACCTCAGTAAAACAACCAAAACAAATGTGTGTAAAATTTTTCTTATAAATATTTTCTTATTTCTTATAAAATTTCTCTATAAGAGCCTGGGGTCAAATTGACCCCAAAGAACACAGATGCTACAAAATGTGTACAGGACACTGAAAAAATATCATGTTAATTTTATGTTTACAGAGTTGTCCCTGTTAAATTAGGAAAAGTCATTAAATCTGAAGCAAAAAAAATTATGTCAATCATGTATTTACAGATGTTAAACATTGAATGGAGTCAAATTGACCCCAAAGATAATAGGAGGGTTAAGTTATAAAAAGTTACTGGAGCCATTTTAAATTTTAAACCTTGGTCAATTAGAGAGCTATTTCAAGTTGACACTTTTACTATATATCTAAATATATTTTACTATATCTTCAGAAACAACTTTTTTTTTTGCATAATTAATACGTTTAGAAACATTTGCATGGTTTTTTCATTGCATTGTGCCAATAGGCTTTAATGGTATTAAGATCCCTCATAAGGCAAAGCTGAATTTTTGTTTACACAATGAAAGGTTAAACACATGACAGCATAGACAATATATTTGGAAAAAAGATTTTATTCAATAAACACCAGTGAAAATGAAGAATACTCCTTACTTCTTACCACTAACCACTGCTCAAATTGTTGGCCTAAAAACTGAAACAACGGAAAATGAGGACTTGATTGGTCTCTGGAAAAAGAAAATATCTGCAGTCACATTTCCAGAAACTAAAAAAATGGAATATAATTTGATCAATAGAGATGCTGTAGAAATTCTTCTTTCATAAAAGAGGCAAGAAACAGGAGCAGATTTCATCTGAACAACTGAAACTATAAATTACATATTTATCCTCAATTTTTGGACATATTTAGATTATGTGCGGTCAAGTATAAATAAAACACGGAAATTAAATTAAATACTGACAAATCTTTTGCTACTCGAAAAGAAAAGATGATGTGAAGTAGAAAAAAAAGACATCTATGAATTTCCAAAAACTGAAAAATGAAAATACAGTGCATCAAAATGACTTGTAGGGATTGGAAGCCTGGTACGTCCCTCTGCTTAAACATGGTGATCATGCAGTTTTACACTGTGAGAGAAATGGCTTTGCTACTAAATGTCCATGTGCTCAAAACCTGAGAATGGCTCTCACTGATGGTTCATTAGCTTCTCAATGACATGGCCTTTCATCAGCGTACAGATATTTACACCTTCTGAAATGTTGACGCGTTGATTGCAGAGGTTTTCTGGTGTAGATGTCAATATCTGTAATGCCAGCGTCTGTGGCGATATTGTGCCTGTTTGAGTTCGTTGACGGTGTTCTGGTTGGAGTTGGTCTCGATGCACAAAACGACAAACTGGTTGGAGCAGCTACGGGTTTGCTGATTCAGCAGGCCACTGTAGAGGAAGGAAGCCTGGCCCGTGATGGCCATGTCACCAGCTCTCCAGGACTCACAGTTCTTATCCTCAAGACGCCTTCCCCTCTCTGATGAACCATGCCATATGGCCTTCTGTGGCCTGCAGAGAGACCGTGCAAGGAAACACAAATAGATCAGTGCAAATGCAGAGAAACACAAATATATGAATACCAATGCAGAGAATAACACATGTATGTGTATTTGGATTTAAACCAGAAGTGGGTGTGGCCTAAACCAGAAGGGTTTAAGCCACAACAAATAAACAAACAAATAGGAATCTTATCACTATGCACACAGAAGTCCTGGAAGACACCGGAGAAACTCCATTGGTAGAAATGGCAGCAGAATCAGCATCTGACTCTGATAGTTCCTCAACATCAGCTATATCATCCGAGTTCATAATTAGTCTCAACTAGAGATGTGGGGTTTTTTGTATCCTGCTCACACAATTATTATTTTTGTGTGTACCTACTGGAGATATTTTCTAATGAATTTAAACAAACTGCTGTTGTAATGACATTTAATGATTTTTGGGAAATCTGATCCTCCTGTATTATTTTTTCTAACCTATTCTAACAATCAGCAATAAGTGCCATATATCATTTTAATCAGGAGAACTTTAGTTTTCAATCTAGCTCATTTAATGTCCCAATTCTAAGTTTTATTTTTGTTTGAGAATGGATGAATTATCCAGAGGTTTTAGAAAAACGGCAGAAACGAGTTGGAGTTTTTAACTGTGAACTTAAACAAAACCTCCTGAAGTTAGGATTTGTTTTCTTTAGAAAGTTATACCTGGATGTTTTAGACTTCCAAATAAAATTTTGTCTTTATCTAACATTCCCTTTGCAACTTATAGGCATTTATTACAATAATATCCTAGACGTTTTCAATGAAAAAAGGCATTTTATTTACTGACAACGTAGATGTGTAAATAAAAGAGATGTGTCTCTCAAATGAGGAATTTCCATCCTCCTCCTTTTCCCCCCAAAGGAACACATTGATTGGTGGAGTAGATGACAGTCTGAACCAATTTTGGGATGGGTGGGGGTGGGGTGGGGGTACTAAGCAGCAACAGCATTTCTTGTTTGGCTCAGGAACAATCTTTCGTTTCCTTGACGAATCAATGCTGCAGAATGTGATAGCGTAACCATGACTCATTTGCATTCACTATGGAGCATCTGAACGTTCAACTTAGACAAATATAAGGATGTTGTAAAAGCATTACGCAGTGCAACATATTCATATTAATGCGCATGGTTTCTATTTGTCCACTTGTTCTCACACGCATGAAAGTAAAATCCTCCTACTTGTGCATACCATGGGATCCCATTCCCATCTCTATTCTCAACCAGATGTCCTGTGAACCTTTCTGGAAAACGTTCTAAAACCAAAAATTAAATAGTGCTCCTCCTATTTGTATCTGTATTTATTCATATCTGAATCAGTGTATAGTGTTCATGCAGTGAAACTACAATTTCCAATCGAATATGTGATCATATATGTTGGATCATATGTTTTCTTGCATTTTTCACATCCAGAAGTGGTACAATATCCAAATTATTTATTTAAGTAAAAGCGCAACTAATTATCTACATAAACAGTTGAGTAAAAGTGGAAGTACAACTTCACTCAACTCTTAAAATCTTACATTTATGAATGTAAATATACAAGAAAGATTTCGAAAAGAAAAAGGCATCAAATCACACACTTATAAATCAGGAATAAATTATGCAATAAATCATGCATAGCAGCAGATAGATTGATGTGATGGGTATTATGTCTAATTTTTGCGCTCACATTTGTTAAAGTTTAAATTTGTTAGGAATTTAGATTGACTCATCGGGACTGTCAGATGATATTTAGTCATATTTTACAAATATATGATTATAGAGAAATATACTGATGCAGTATTTGACAATGTATTGAGAAGAAGGCAGAGACTTTTCTTTTGAAACATAGTAAGTAAAACTCAACAGTAAACTGGTGAAAGAAAGAAAAAACCCTCAAGTACACTTAACAGTAACAAAGAAGTAGTACTGTGCTACTTCTCATCTCTGATCTTAAGGCTCATATATGTAGCATATCTAGACAAAAACTCTTTCAGATGCACAAACTGTTTGACTTTTGTGACTTTGTGACTGACGTCTGAAATGTGCAGCTGTAAAATGTGAGACTAAACAGACAATGTACAGAAATACATGCACATTTACAAATTATACCAAAAACCCTTATATGAACTGTAATCAAGGTCGCTAAATTTGATTTTTAAGGCATAAATCATCTGGTTTTCATGACTGAACTGAATGTCACAAGTTGATTTGCCATGTTTTCCATGGATACCATTCAAAGTGTATAATCTAGTATAACAACATAGTTATTATTGCCCCCTTGTGGCCAAAGGTTTCGTGAAACACATCAATCAAATTCAGAGGTTCAGTCCAGTGGGATGGTTAACTTGCCAAAACATAGGAGTGAAACCAATGACTGACCACAGAAAGAAGACGGTTGCTCAATATACAAGCAGTAAAATAAACCCCACTTCTAACAGGAGTTTGAAATCTGTTCATTACTTAATATGAACCTAGCAAAAACCTAAAGAACATGGTGTTCACTGGCACGTACATGGTAATATTTCGTTGGGAAAATCTTTGGCAGAACAGCACAGGATGAATAAAATGCTGTCTAGACTTTTTTGTATCTGTCATAATCCAGTGTTCGCAATGGTTAGTAACCATTTTTTACTAATACAACACACATGCAGGCTAGGCTTTATTAGAGAAGACTGTAGTAGTTCAATGCTCCTAGCTGTACAAAAAGACACTCCCAGACAATGAACTTAGATTTCATCAACAGCATATTCATGCACATTCATGCCAACTTACTGAAACCAGAGCTGTCATATCGCTTAAAAACATCAGGTTTCACAAACAGCTCGAAAAAGAGTATTTGCTAACCACAATTGCAGCTCTACTGTCACAGTAGCCACGGATGCATGGTACAAGTAGCTATATTTACCACCCAGGGGTATAAATAGACGTAAACAGAGAAGGAACTGGCAAAACTAGCTGCAAAAATACAGTGGTGGAAAAATGGGGAAGAAAAATTGATAAGTGAAGCCCAAGCTTGTGGCTGGGCAAGCCAGATTTTTTTTTCATTTAGGGGAACAGCTCTGGAACTGCAATAGATGGGTTTTTTACTGCAGAGATATTGGAAAAAAGAACGTTGGCCTCTGTACAACATTATGTGGACACATCTTTCCTAATCCACTCTTCAAATGACACCAGAGCCACCTATGGTCATTTGGTTTTTTTTTTTTTTTATTTTTACATTTATTTTTTAATTTTGACAATGCCATCATGTCATCAGGTGTAACTGAATACCACTATCTTTATCTGTTTAGTATTCCTAATTAATTCTGTATTTTTATCCATTTTAAAGCTAATTATCTGCTCATTTTGAATAATGTATTCATATTCTGTTACATCCATAATGCGTAATAAGATGCAAATACAACATTCACATTGTGCAAATGTAAATACGTTTGTACATTTGTCGCTGAAATTAAAAAAAAAAGGCTATGAACATAGACTCATCATTTTGTTTAAAGGAGAAATATTATATTGTTTTAGCCAATATATAAATGACGTGCTATAATAACCATAAGGAATTAGTACCTCTCAGAAATTTAATACATAGCTAGTGTAACTCAGTGGTTAAAACTTTGAGCTACTGATTGGAATCTTGTGAATTCAAAACCCTGCACTGCCAATCTGACACTGTTGGGTTTACCAAGCCTTTAACCCTCAATTTGTTATTCACTTCAGATAAAAGCTTCAGATGTATGAGTAAATGTAAATTAAGTAATATATGTACCACTCTTTTTTATTTATCTTCCTGGTATACCACACTAAATTACAATATATTCAAAACTCTACAGCTACGGTCTTCATCGATGCACAAAACATCAGCCCATTTGACATGCATTCTATATAAGCTGCACTGGCTAGCTGTCCCTTTACATATTTCTTATAACAAACTAGTTCTAGGTGTTAACTGGTGTTAACGGTGTTATAGTTAACTGACCAGAAAGGATCACTCATCACATCTCGTCCATCAAAAGAGTAGAGGGGGATCCCACTGGGGAGAATGTGATTGGAGAAGATGCTTTCCCAGTTTTTAAACAGAACTTCACCCTGCAAAAATAGGATAGACACTTTATTTAATGTGCTGTTATGAGGAAAAGAAAATATTTTCAGCTCAAACCAAAGAAAATATGAACTGGAATAGATTTTAATAGCTTTAAATCTCCAAACGGCTGCTAGTCAGTTTTTCCTGCTTTTGAACACCCCTCCCCTCTTACTAAAACACATCTACATATCAGAGAAGATAAGTGGCTCACCCTGAGGTTAACAATGGGTAAGCTGGTGCGGTACAGCGGCTGCACAATGTCGATCAGGTCCTGTAGGTGGTGAGAAAGGAAAGCCCTGTACTCGTCTCGGATGCCCATGGCCTGAGCTTGTAGTCTGCACTGCTTATTCACTGAGTGGATGGAGCCCAGGTCCCCAGTCAGTGGTGTGTTGAGGGCAACCAGCCTGAGCTGTGAGACATATTTACCTAAATGATTTGTCTCGTAATGAAACGTGAGATTCATTTTACATTTTGATTACATTTATATCTGCTCGTCTTTTTTTTTTTTTGACACACATACATTATGTGTGATGTTTAGCTTGAAATCTTATGATTGAAATAGTTATGTTTTGGATTGCATTCATCATATGCTAAACAGCCATTTTTACCAAATAATCACAAGTTCAGTGTATAATACAGTGTATAATTGTCACAGCTCGGTCTGATCATAACTCCAATTCCCAGGATGCAATACTCACTTCCCAGGCACGCATGCGCTCCCCATCCCTGGAGTTCTGATCAGACACACCTGGCACCAATCACACACTAGTACTTAGAGAAGACAGCCACCGAGAAGCGGCGCGAAGTATACGCTCAGTAGCTTAGTTTGCTGCGTTACCAAGCTTATCTAGTTCGTTGTTTCTGGTCATCCTTGACCCTCGCTTCTTGTCTCGACTACGCTTTCTGGATATCCCCATTTGTATTGTTCGCCTGATCGCTTGACCCTTGCTGACTCTACGACTACGCTTCCGGAACTTCCTGATCCTACTCTGTTCACCCGCCTCCCGCTCCTGCTTCCGTACCGTCTCAAGGTTGATGACAGAATACTTCGCCAATTAATGGAGGCAGCGGGAAATCGTTGGCTGAACGCCATCGAGGGACATGGCCGGATGCTTAGCGAACATGATCAACGTCTCGCCTACCTAACTGAGCAGGTAGCTCGGTTAAATCAAGCTGCGCAGCCTGCTACGGTGCCGACCCCACGCTTCCCTCCCACTCCAGCGCCGGAGAAGTATGATGGAGATCCCGCACGCTGCCGGGGTTTTTTACTCCAGCGCTCCCTGTTTTTTTTCACGTACCCAGACATGACGGAGAGTCAGAAGATCATCCACTTCATGGAACTTTTAACCGGGAAAGCTCTCCTCTGGGCTACCGCGGAATGGGAACAGGAAGGGAACCGTATCAGCACGTTTGAGCAGCTGACATCACGCTTCCGCACGGTATTCGATCACGCTCCAGACGGCCGGGAGACTGGGGAGGACTTATTGTCCATGGCGCAGGGATCACGGAGTGTGGCGGATTACGCCCTCGAATTTCGCACTGTCGCCGCCCGGAGCGGATGGAATCAACCCGCTCTAAAAGCCATGTTTCGCCGGGGATTAAATGCTGACATCTTAACGTAGCTGGCGTGCCACGATGACCTTTTGATCCTCGACTCACTCATCAGCGTAGCTATCCGCCTGGATCGTCTACTACGTAGCCGCCGCCCCAGACGCGGTGAGGCGGAAGCACTGACACCTGAGCACTCTAGTGAACCCATGCAGCTGGGACAGACTCGGGTGAGCACGCAGGAACGAGAACGACGGCGCCGTGAACACCGTTGTTTCTACTGCGGTGAGAGGGGCCACTTCATGCCACAATGCCCTCTCAAACAGGGCTCTACCCGAGGGGAAGCCAAAACTGCCAGACCACTTCAGGCAGGGGTGAGTTCCGAACCCATTACCCAGCACTCTGTTCAGTCTGCCTTCGTATTGCCCGTTATAGTGGGTTACTCAAGGGTTTCTTGTGTTTTAGAAGCACTGATTGACTCGGGAGCGGCGGGGAATTTCATTAGCCAAGAGACTGTATGCCAATATAATATACCTGTTCGTCCTCTCTGCACCCCCCGCCGTGTCCAAGCCATTGATGGGGCCCCCATAGGAGATGGCATAATCACCCACTGCACCGAACCTGTTAACCTCCGAACCAGCGCCCTTCATCAGGAGAAGATCACGTTCCATGTCATAGTGACGGCTCGGCACCCAGTGGTTCTCGGTCTCCCTTGGCTCGAACATCACAATCCCCAAATTTCATGGAACCAAAGGGAAATCACGCGCTGGTCAGCTCACTGCATTTCTCACTGTCTTCAAGTCCTGGTGATCTCCGTAGCATCCACCTCCATTGAAAGCCCAGATAAGGCAGATAACGTCCAGATCCCCAGTGTTTACCACGACCTCATAGAGGTATTCAGTAGGAAGAAGGCGAGCGGACTACCTCCCCACCGTGATTACGACTGCGCTATTGATTTGCTCCCAGGCACTACACCACCACGAGGGAGGGTCTACCCGTTAACGATCACTGAGCAAAAAGCCATGGAAGAGTACATTCAAAAGGCGGATGCTCTGTCTCGTCTTGATCAGACAGAACGGGTCAACGAGCAGGAGGAGTACATCATTCGTCCTTCATGTGTTATCAGTGCGCTAGAGTGGGAGCTGGACGCGGGACTAGAGCAGATTCCCCAGTCCCAAGTACCTGTAAAGTGTCCTCCTGACAAACTCTTCGTACCCGAAGAGTACCGCCAAGAACTCATCATCTGGGCACACACGGTACTCGGTACGGGACATCCTGGAACACAACACACACACCATCTCCTGGAAGAGAAATACTGGTGGCCCAATATGATAAGAGACATACACAAGGTGGTGAAGTCCTGTTCATCGTGCGCACAGAGTAAAGTACCTCGGACCCTCCCCACCGGGAGGCTCAAGCCCTTACCTATCCCCGAACGCCCATGGGCACACATATCTGTAGATTTCGTAACAGACCTGCCTAGATCCCAAGGAGATACCACAATTCTAGTCGCAGTGGACCGGTTCTCCAAGTCCGTACGCTTCATTCCCTTACCCGCTCTCCCCACTGCATTCAGGACAGCTGAACTTCAATTCCAGCATGTGTTCAGGTATTATGGCATTCCGGAGGAGATTGTCAGTGACAGGGGCCCGCAGTTTACCTCCAGAGTGTGGTCCAGCTTCATGATGAAGATGGGAGTGACAGTGAATCTCACCTCCGGTTATCACCCACAAGCCAATGGGCAAGCCGAACGAGTCAATCAGGAACTGGGACGATTCCTCCGTACCTTTTGTGCCAATAACCCAGAGGATTGGAGCAAGTTCTTGCCATGGGCCGAGTACGCCCAGAACTCACTACGCCATTCAGCTACCAATCTCACCCCCTTCCAGTGCGTGCTCGGTTACCAACCCCCTCTGTTCCCGTGGAACGCAACGCCCACCGCAGCTCCGGCCGTTGACCACTGGTTCCAACGTAGTGAGCGTGTCTGGGCGGACACCCATCGACGCCTGAGGGAGGCCTCAGACATGTACAAACACAAAGCAGATCGCCGCCGCAAGGAACACCCTGATTACCAACCCGGCGATCGGGTGTGGTTGTCCACAAAAGACTGGAGGCAAGCGCAGGGCTGTAAAAAACTAGCACCGAGGTACACGGGACCATTCAAGATCCTCAAACGAGTCAATGACGTCACCTACCGTCTGAAACTGCCACGACACAGTCGCATCTCCCCTTCATTCCACGTATCACGTCTCAAACTTGTTGTCAACGGTCCTCTAGCCACTGAAGTACCAGCTGAAACTCCCCCGACCCCTCTGGAGATTGATGGACAACCGGCTTACCGCGTCAGGAACATCCTCAGCTCGAGACACAGGAGGGGCAAGCTGGAGTATTTGGTTGAGTGGGAGGGTTATGGACCTGAGGAACAGTGCTGGGTTCCCAGGCAGGATATACTTGACCCACAGCTTACCAAGGACTTTCACACAACTCATCCTCATCTCCCAGGTCCACGACCCCGGGGGAGGCCAAGAAAGAACTCTGCTCCTGGAGTGAGCCCTTTGGGGGGGGGTTCTGTCACAGCTCGGTCTGATCATAACTCCAATTCCCAGGATGCAATACTCACTTCCCAGGCACGCATGCGCTCCCCATCCCCGGAGTTCTGATCAGACACACCTGGCACCAATCACACACTAGTACTTAGAGAAGACAGCCACCGAGAAGCGACGCGAAGTATACGCTCAGTAGCTTAGTTTGCTGCATTACCAAGCTTATCTAGTTCGTTGTTTCTGATAATCCTTGACCCTCGCTTCTTGTCTTGACTACGCTTTCTGGATATCCCCATTTGTATTGTTCGCCCGATCGCTTGACCCTTGCTGACTCTACGACTACGCTTCCGGAACTTCCCGATCCTACTCTGTTCACCCGCCTCCCGCTCCTGCTTCCGTACCGTCTCAAGGTTGGTGACAATAATAATATGTCAAGTACAGATGGCTAAATAAATGTGGAGAAAATTGCCAATCTAAAAGTAATTGAGGAGGTGAAATGCTGAAAAGCTGTTTCAATGAAAAAATGGAAATACACCTCTATTTTACAATTTATCAACAAAACAAAAATATAAATGTAAAAATGTTAAAAATGAAACAATCCAAAGTTTTGTCATGTCCCTCTAAGGCTCCACACCTGATCTGAAGAAGGTATGTCAGATATGTCATGAAGAATGTGCAGAATGGTGGTCTATAGCGGGGCTGAACATTAAAACCGGTTCAACGATGGTTGGCCGTGATATTAGATGGGAGGACTAAAATCTAATATCTATCTCAGTAGGTTGTAACAATTTAATTCAAACCAAAAACCACTAAACCTACGCTTCTGTCATAGATAACTGTGCAATTCTATTTTGACGGGACAATGTGTACTTAATCTATGTACATTCAGTTTCTCCTCCCAAGGCATTTTCGGGGAAAAATGATGAAAGAGTAAATAATCCACCTTATTCATTTTCATTACATATGTAAATGTAAATCTAGCACATTGTGTCTTCTTGCTATAAATGTTGCTTAAGGGAGTGCAAACATTTGCATAAGACTTTTGCACTATTCCTTACACTTATACACTTTATAGCAGGAGTGATCAAATTGTAATGAAGCATGACAAGCATACCAACATGCTGAAACACAAAAATAGGTCTCTTAAACACGTGCTAAAACACAGCAAGGTGCTATTTGTCAGATTCTCTTCATCTTTTGTATACTTATGCTTTGGAGCGTCCATTATTCAAATGGACCTGCCACTGAGCTAACCACTAAAATAAACTTAGACAAGCTGGGACGTTCTACAACAGCGCTGGATGGACAGCACCATAATTTATAGTCTAAAACAGGAACCTTGGAAACCACAGAAATACAAGCTAGAATTAAACCAATGATTTTTTCCCCTTACAAGCTTCACACAAAACCATAACAAATAACAATATCATGTATTTTTTTAGCTGAAAAGAAAAGAATAGTCAGAGAAAGACAGCCATTCTTACCGCACTTCCTGTATGAATTTTAGGAGTATTGCTGAATCGAGGAGCCAATATTAAAGGGTGAGCCTAAAGAGTATTAGAGAACAATTTTTAAGATGAAAAAGTTTAAAGTGAGTACACACACTTTAACTGATGTGTATAGACTGTACATTTTGGTCATTTAAAACACTATCATGTATCTTCCAGAAAGTATCTGCCAGAAAATATTATGATATTATGTTAAAGCCAAAATTACAAAGAAGTAGCACTAAAAAAAAGTTGTAGTCCCATCCATCCATTTTCTGTACTGCTTATCCTACACAGGGTCACACCCTGGATGGGGTGCCAACCCACTGCAGGACACAATCACACCCCTTCACACACTATGGACACTCAGCCTACAACACATGTCTTTGGACTGAAGGAGGAAACTGGAGAACCTGGAGGAAACCCCCGAAGCATGGGGAGAACATGCAAGCTCTGCGTATATAGGGGGGAGGCAGGAATCAAACCCCCAACCCTGGAGGTGCGAGGCAAGCGTGCTAACCACTAACTCACCATGCCCCCCTGTGGTTATCCAATTTAATTAAATGTACAGAAATACATCAATCTGGGAAGGGTTACAAAGCTATTTCAAAGGCTCTGGGACTCCAAAGAACCACTGTAAGAGCCATTATCTCCAAAAAAAAAAAAAAAAAAAACTCGGCACAGTAGTGAACCTTCCCAGAAATTGCCGACCTTCCAAAATTCCTGCAAGAGCACAGCAACTACTCATCCAGCAAGTCACAAAAGAGCCAAGGACAACATCAAATGCATCCATGGAAGAGTGGTGAGGTGAAATTTGAATTTCTGAATTTCCTCAAACCTTTTCGGAGAATGTTCTGTGGACTTATGAGTCGAAAGTGGAACTGTTTGGAAGATAGGGGTCCCGTTATATCTGCCGTAAACCAAACACAGAATTCCACAAAAAGAACATTATACCTACAGTTAAGCATGGTGGTGGAAGTGTGATGGTGTGGGGATGCTTTGCTGCTTCAGGGTCTGGGCAACTTGCAATAATTGAGGGAAATATGATTTCTGCTCTTCACCAGAAAATCCTAAAGGAGAATCTCTGGTCTTCAGTCTGTAAAATGAAACTCAAGCACAACTGGATTATGCAGCAAGACAATGATCTAAAGCATAGGAGTAAGTCCTAGTCCTAGAAGTAAGTGAAAGACTGATCTCCAGTTATCGGAAGCATTTGGTTCCAGTTTTTGCTGCTAAAGGTGGCACAACCAGATTTAAGACAATGGTCCAAAGCATAGGAGTAAGTCCACCTCTGAATGGCTCAAAAAAGCTAAATTAAAGTTTTGGACTGGCCTAGTTAAAGTCCTGACTTGAACCAACTGAGATGCTGTGGCAGGACCTTAAACGGGAAGTTCATGCTCGAAAACCCTCCAGTGTGGCTGAACTAAAGCAGTTCTGCAAAGAAGAGTGGGCCAAAATTCCGCCACAGTGCTGTGGAAGGCTGATCTCCAGGTTTCCAATCGGAAACGTTTGGTTGCAGTTATTGCTGGTAAAGGTGGCACAACCCGATTTTAAGTTTAAGGGGGCAATTAGTTTTTCACATGGGTGATAGGTGTCGGATAACTTTTTTTTGCTTCAATATAAAAAAATAATAAAAACTGTATTGTGTGTTTACTCAGGTTGAGTTTGTTTTATGTTGTATTTCGTTTGAAAATCTAAAACTCTTTAGTATGAGATATACACAAAAACTGAAGAAAGCAGGATGGGAGCAAATACTTTTTCACAGCACAGTAGCATTGATTATTATGGCCAAACAGTAAAACTTTTTATTCATCTGACCACAGAACACTCCTCCAAAAGGCAAGTGATCACCTGCAAACTTCAGTCTGACATTTTTATGCCAGTCTTGGAGTAAGGGCTTCTTCCTTGCACAACATGCCTTTAAGGCCTTGAGGCTGTAAGACTATCTTAATGGTGGCTGTACATATTTTGGTACCTGATGCCTCTAACTCTCTGACCAGTTCCTTTGTTGTTGTCTTGGGGTTCAGGTGAACCTTTCAGACCAAAGTTCATTCATCCCTGGGAGTTAATTTGTGCCTCTTTCTTGAATGATGCTGTGTCTGTATGGTCCCAAGATTTTTTATATTTGCACACATTTGTTAGTACAGATGCATGTGGTACCTTCAGCTCTTTGGAAATTGCTCCTAAGGTGAAACTGGACTTGTTGAGGTCCACATTTTTTGCTGCATTCTTTACCCACATCACACAAAAACAAAATTTTGTCTATAAAAAAGTGCTGTTTTCAGTTTAAGACAACATGCTAGAACTTACATCATCTTGTGAGAGGACAGTAGGGGAATTCATCTCAATCAACCCTCCAAGCTAGGAAACAACAAAAAAGAAAACATAGTTAGCTAGTTTTTAACATTAGATACGTTTTCATTCATGAACTGTTTCACAGTACCTCATAATAGCTATTTTTTAATGTACTAATATTGATACAGTGACTGGATGTTAGGAAATATTGTACCAAAAACATTCTGACACAAGACATGATACAGAATGACTGATACAGAATATACATATGATAGAATAAAGAAAAGTAAAATATTACCTGAATCTCTCTCCAACCCCCTTGGACCTTGAGGTAGAGTTTACTCGTATCTGTAACCATGGAAAATGTTCCCTCTTCAACCGCATAAGGCTCGTGCTTCATGGCATAGAGACTTGCGTATTTCTTTACCTGTAACAACATCATACATTCGTTAGAGTCACAGCACACAGATGCAATATTTTGTATATTACTGTAGGTATGGCAACTGTTTAAACCAGGGATGTCCAATCTTTCAATAGGAATGAAAACCTGCACCCACACTGGCCCTTTCCGGATAAGATTGGACACCCCTGGTATAGACCCAACATGTAATAAGTTAATATTATATTATGAGCAGTTTATTAGGCTACATATTGACTTAATGATATTGATAACTTAATATTGATTAAATTAAGTAATTCAATACATTAAAGAACATATTGAAGCAAATAATTTGATAATTATTTGCATTATATGCAGGTTTCTGTAACCATTGTTAAAAATGAAAAAAAAATGCAACACATAATATAATATAATATAATATAATATAATATAATAAAATATAATAATTACAAGCATTTGGCTTGTAAATTTTAGGCCTTTTGTGACCCAGTTTATGTAACATATCTTTACATTATTTAAAAGCCAGTGGCCAATACTGAAGGGACTACATTAGCAACAACAGTTCAGGATGTTATAGGCTTTAAGGGGACAGTAACATAGGGCCATATTCAGTTTTGACAACTTAAGTTCAAAAGATACATCAATATTTAAGCAGGGAAAGTTCCTTGTATTCAGAATTGACTCATGCGGTTGCTTAAGTTGATTTTCTGGGCTGTTTATTGAGATTCTTGCTAGTAGGTCACGTTTCTGAGGTTGCCAGAGTTTTCTTGAGTAGACTCATCAGAGACAGCTCTACAATAGGGTCTAGACAATCATCTTTTAA
Organism: Ictalurus furcatus; assembly: GCF_023375685.1. Classification (NCBI taxonomy): domain Eukaryota; kingdom Metazoa; phylum Chordata; class Actinopteri; order Siluriformes; family Ictaluridae; genus Ictalurus; species Ictalurus furcatus. The sequence continues at coordinate 28,812,306 of NC_071255.1, read as the reverse complement.
AAAAACCACTTGCCATTAAGCCCATAAAAAAATAATTATTTGATAGAAAATGCAAACTGTCAACATCATGAAAGAAAAATCGACTTGAATTGAAGGTCAGAATTACATATAACTGAGACACGCCTATGTTTTTGCCAAACTCCATCCCTCATGTACAACTCCTCTGCAACAGTCTGAGTAGTGCGTAAGTCTGTAGTCATGCCTGAGATCTGAATTCAAATTTGTGCAATTTTACTATTAACTCCTCACTACGAGGGTGTAACTCATCTGTGAATATGGCCCTTAGTGTTGTAGGTTAATGGTGTGTGATGATGAGTGTCACTCACTGAGCCAGAGCCACCAGCAGCTGGTCCTGGTGGACCAGGAGGACCTTGCGGCCCAGGTGGGCCAGGAATAGCAGCAGCTGAAATCACAAAAATACTTTAGTATCAGTCTGTTTATTATTAAGATACAGAATTTCCTGATGCTTCCATGACTTCCACTAAGAGGCCACCTGATACCTCATAACCGGCATGCATCATCATCATCATCATCATCATCATCATCATCAGAAAGGGAAGTTTAACCCCTTAAAGTCTAAGCTGATTATTTTGTTATTCATAGATTCAGATGACTAGTAATTATTTAGTGTATAGTTACAAACTGAGGAATGAGGAATGAGTGTGGACATGGCAACAAGTTCTGGGAGTTTAATACGTTAACAGTATCATCAGGACTTTTTTTTAATCATGCTGGCTGATAGGAGGATTGATTTGGTCCTTCATCCAAAACAATTATTATCAGTGAGTCTAGTACAAAGCATAATCCTTTACAGTTCAGATGGTGTACAGATGGACAATTAATTTTTTCTGAGATATCTGTTTCAATACTGAGCCTAGAAAACACCAAAGAGAGCTTAAGTTTGTATTAAGCTCTAACGTCTTACCAGAGCTATAGCCAGGAGGTCCAGGAGGTCCAGGTGGGCCTCGCAGTCCAGTGGTGCCAGGTCTTCCGATACCAGGAGAACCGGGTGGGCCCTGAAGTCCTTGACGACCAGGAGGCCCAATGACTGAATCTCCTTTAGGTCCCTTCAAAGAGAAGCAATAACATTACAAAGTTGCTACTAATTATTTACTATGGCAGATCATTAATAATTTACAAATTACTTATAAGCTACTGCCACCAGAACAAATTCTTTCATGATGATAGTAAACCCAGGATATTTCTGTTCTCTGATAGCAGTACAAACAGGGAGTAATTTATTTGCTGCTTGTAACACCATTTAAATTCGAATTTATGAAGCGAAGAGACCCACTCTACAAAGTGCACTCTGCCATTATTTTCATAGTGGTTTGAATCTCTCTTTTTTTTTATTTGTTTTGCCTGGATTCTTTTTAATCTCTAGATAAAGGCTTGCCAACCCATCCATTTCTAATTACACGAGGAATCAGAGCACTTAAAAAAAAATTTAAGGCAGCTTGTCATCAGGCAATTATTTTTTACAAAGGAACATCAATCATAAATTTCCAAAGTCTCACACACACAAAAAAGATCAAACGAGCATACAGTTGAGAGAAATTGGGTGAGTTTGAAGAGGAAAAATACAGATATGAAGAAATAAGATTGAAAGTGGGAGGCAGAGACAAACGGGGAAAAATGTAAGGCAGACAGGAGAACAAAACAGAAAAAAGGAGATGGGAGAGATCAGAGAGATGGGAAAGGGAGATAGAGACCAAGGCAAGAGGATAAAAGAACATGCAATCAATCTATCAGGAAAGGTCAGTCTTTTCAAAATGGAATTATCTATATGGATAGCTGATTTACAAGACAAATGTAAAGTTGCACAAAAATATGAGTCTGTGTGTGTGTGTGTGTGTGTGTGTGTGTGTGTGTGTTTGTGTATTTACCCCCCAAAAGGACCAAGTCTTCACAATGATAGGATGGTACCAAATGCCCTCAAAAAATGACTGTTTCTTAAGTATCTTTTTCTAAAGTAAAGTGCTGTGAAAAAGTTTTAGTGATTTCTTCTGCTTTTGTGTATATCTCATACTAAATTGTTTCAGAAATTAAAACAAAATCTAAGATAAAACAAAGGCAATCCGAGTAAACGCAAAATACAGTTTTTAAATGATAATGTT
>NC_071255.1:28382689-28440189 GCF_023375685.1 Ictalurus furcatus | reverse complement strand
TAGTCACTCCTGGCACTGCTGAAAGTGACCACAGCGCCTTCTGGTGTTGGTGTAGTGACACCGAGTCTCTGTAAACCGGGTCAATTTGCCTGTGTGAGTGGGGAGTGTGTACCTGTGTCAGCTCTCTGTGATTGCAGGCTGGATTGTGCAGATCATTCAGATGAGCCGAGCTGTGTTGAGTATAGTGTATATTTACAGTATTACTAAATGGCAAGAAAAAATCACTGACAGACTATTTCAGTGCTGTCCTGTAGCACAGTATATAAATTAATGGACTAGCTGTGACACTACAAACTACATAGCTGAATGCTTAAAAGCTTACTATCACAAACTGCCCTGATAAATACAAAGAGTATGCGGCAGCAGATAGATTACAGTTGTGGGTATCATGTCTCATTCTTGCTGTCACAACTGTTAAAGTTTTGATTTGTTAGGAATTTAGATCCACTTGAAGAATCTCCTTAAAATGTCTGATGCTGAAACGTCACCTTATAACTTTACAAATACACTATATGGCCAAACGTATATGGACATCTGACCATCACACCCATATGGACACCTTCCCCAAACTGTTGCCACAAAGTTGGAAACACACAATTGTATAGTTTATATAATTTCCCTTCACTGGAAATGAAGGGGTCCAAACATGTTCCAGCATGACAATGCCCCTGTGCACAAAGCAAAGTCCATAAAGACATGGTTTGCCAAGGTTGGTGTAGAAGAACTTGAGTGACCTGCACAGATCCCTGATCTCAACCCCACTGAACACCCTTGGGGTGAATTGGAACGCCAACTGAGACCCAAGCCTCCTCGCCTGACATCGGTGCCTGTCCTCAATAATGCTCTTTCAGAAATATAGTGGAAGTCTTTACAGATGAGTGGAGGTTATTATAACAGCTGGGGGGACTAAATCTGGAATGGGATGTTCAGAAAACACATACTGTATGGGTGTGATGGTCAGGTGTCCACAAACGTTTGGCCATACAGTGGACATGATTATAGAGAACTGTAGAGTCTTGTTTGACATGTATTGGGTAGAAAGTAGAGATTTTTCTGGCAACCATGCAGCAAAATCAATCACAAACTTAATCTGACCATTTCCATAATCTGTCAAAATGAAACACATGCACATGGAGTAGGAAAAAAAGTGACTTACCCAGAGCTTCTGCGTTAGTCTTTAATTATATATCTTTACTATGCGCATACTGTATGTGTCAATAATTAATAAGAAGACTACACATAAGCACAACTTCCACTAAGAGGATACACATAGCTGTTCTCTAAGACTCTGTGGGTTTGGTTGGTTGGTAGTAGCATGAGCAAAAGCCTTCATCTTCTCCATTTCCATATTATTTTTATATCCAGATCTAAATTGTGACCTGGTCATGATCTCCAACACTCCATAACAAGTGATAAATATCTGACCATTTTCCAAGGCAACGTTTTGTAATAAAAAAAAAATGACATTATATTATGAGCAGCACTGTTATAATTTCTGTAAATTTCTCATATTTGACATTAACTGCTTTTCAATTAAAGATGGTATCAGTGATTGGTAAGTCACTATTCTGGAATATTTTTGGAATACATGAGGAAGATTTAATTACACAGTTATCTGCTCAGAGGAGAAACTCCCATCTCTGTGGCACTTCATTATTTGTAAATGGGTGAAAATACAAACGATGTGGACTACCAACATCAGGACCAATCAGAACAGAGAGGCAAATCTACTCAGCTGTCAATCATGATTCAGAAAGCTTCTCCTCCTGCACTAGAATTCATGCATCCTAGCCTTGGCAGTGCAGTATATCTCACACTGACCAATTAATATTGTTATTAAAATTGTAATGAACAAACTTGTGCTTTATAATGTGTTCGCCATGTGTGAATTCCACTAATGCTCACATGTTCATCAGACTTATAATTACCAGTTTTACCAGAAATGTTTTGAAAGCTCAAACTTGACATCATGTTATAAAAAATAAATTTTCCAGTTGACATGAACACAACATTTTTGTGTTCTCTTCATCTTTAGGCACAGTTCCCACTCCAGGATTACCAGGTTTATGGAATCACACTGTAACACCAGGAAGTCCTGGATACCGGAACTACACATCAGGATCTCCAGGAGTACACACCAAGACTCCACAAGATGGTCGTCCAGGAGTGGCGAGTGTTTCACCCATTGCTACTAGTGTACCTGGTATTGGCCCTCAGGGACCAACTGGACAGCCAGGTATACACATGTACTCTGTGTTCAATACTCTGTGTCATTAGCTTTGTTTATGTTGGTTGCTACTGTGTATTACAAGCGAAACTCCTCATTCTTTGTTTATAGTTAAAATACTGTGTTCAGTACCGCAGGCTGAGATCTAGAAATCTCTCTGAAATATGCAGAAAAATGCCTTAGCCAATTAATTGGATCAGCACCTCCCGACCCCAACACTCTCCTGAAGGTTTACGTTCCCTCAGGCAATCAACAATCGATTAATGACCGACGCTTAGTAGTGCCTATTTAGCATGGCTCAAGGTCCCTTTCCAAAACCTTCACACTAACTGCCCCTCAGTGGTGGAATGAACTTCCAACCTCAATCCGGACAGCAGAATCTGCCACTATCTTCAAAAAACAGCTAAAGACCCACCTCTTCCGTGGGCATGTAACTAACCCCTAAAACACCAACCCCACATTATCCTAAAAATTTTTTTAAAAGTACTCTGGCTCTTACACCTCGACTCTGGGCACTTTGCTTCTCTAGAACTCATTTAAAAGATCTTCTGTAGTAGCATTACACTGTATTGTTCTCCGCTTGATATATCGCTTTGCTTGTATTTCCTCATTTGTAAGTTGCATTGGATAAAAGCGTCTGCTAAATGAATAAATGTAAATGTAATTCATTGAATGAATATATATTTTAACCTGTAGCAAAAATGATTTATAGGACTGCAGAACATAACAACACCTCATGATGGTGGTTTACCCAGAGTACTGTGCGTAGAGGGCCAGTTTTCCTGCAAAAGCTTTGGCTGTGTGGATGCAACACTTGTGTGTGATGGAAGAAAGGATTGCCCAGATGGCTCAGACGAACATCATTGCGGTACATATCTTCACACAAAAAACTCACCATACTCAGTTCACTGCAAAAAAAAAAGTGCTAATTACAATTTTTCTAGATTTTTTGGTAATACAGCTCATTTGGTATATTACTCATCTCTTAGGTTCCTCCACGCTCCCTCCACTAACACCTACCCGTCATCCCCTGGTGCCAAGTCCCTGCTCTGCCAAACAGTTCACTTGTAGCAGTGGAGAGTGTGTGCATCTGGACAAGAAGTGTGACCTCCACAAAGACTGTGCTGATGGCTCAGATGAGAGAAACTGTGGTAGGTGCACTATTACAGTTCTCAGGTCAGTTTAAAATTAATGACAGATTTGAGCTAGGGAGAAGTTAGACAGCAGAAAGAGATGGACCACTATGTTGGTTTTTTATTTCAGACCAAATATGCATACATATTCGAATAATTGACCCCAGACACAAAACTCCTCATTATATGTTTTATAGTTAAAATACTATGACCTTTACACTGCATTAGCAAGCACTGTCAATACAAATAAACACAAGGTGCCCGGAATTGCACCTTGAATTGATTCATGAGCAATGCGTAGACCCTAGCGAACGAGAAAGGAAGTGTGCATTTCTCATTGGTCAGTGCTCACAGAACTGAAGTGCTCTCACACGTTTCCCTGCACGCTTGCTTCAGTGCTCCATGCTCGGTGCTTCTAGTAGAAAATAGTAGAAAGTTTTTGTCATAGCACACATAAGTTTGTCTTGTCCAGCGTTTTGTTTGGGCTTTTCTTTGTTACTAATTTGCTTGAAATAGCAAGAATGGTGGAGAATTATGGAACTTAATTTATTTAAAAAAGAAACCCTTCTTAATACTAGGTAACAATTATACACACTATACTTTCGGTTAGTTTTAAAAATGCAACCCTTGAATACACACTTGTGCTAGCAAACTGTGAGATCATTTCACCTCTTTTAGCTCATCCTTTTATTTTCCAGTTACGCCCTTCCTACTTTAGCTCACCTTTTTGATTTGGGACAAATGACTAATAAATGTACAATAATTATGAACCATAAAACTAACCAAAGGTTTTAGATATGTGACATCAAAATATAAATCAATCATTGTAGTATTTTGTTATAGGGAATAAAAACTTACAAGATTATTGGCTGTTTGTTTAGCAAGTTATGTTCGATATACAGTAAATGCATTTAAAGTTGAAATGTTCTGTTCAAATTTCTGAGCTAAACTTGGAGTAATGTCTAATCTGCAGCATATGCAGTTCAACCATTTGTCATTATTTACCCAAGCAAAAAAAAAAAAAAAAGAAATACTATTAAATTAAGAAAGTGTAGATGCCTGGCAATAAGTACAGTCTTTCTCCTGTGCTTGTGATCAAGCTCCTCTTTGTCTTTGCTCTGTCCTGCAGTGGATTGTGTGATGTCTGCTTGGACAGCGTGGAGTCAGTGCAGCGTGTCATGTGGTCTGGGGTCTCTGTTCCGGCAGCGTAAGATCCTGAGGGATGCTCGGCCCGGGGGCTCCTGTGGGGGCGGACAGTTTGACAGCAGAGCCTGCTTCCTCCAGGCCTGTCCTGGTGAGTGCTATTTTTCCAACTGAGGGTTTTTTCTTATTCTTAGCCTCATGTTTTTTTCTTACTGCATTATATTTTGATTTTTCCATTCAGTTGGTAATAGGATGTTGAATGATCCCAGGGTTCCACTCGTTCTTGCCTCATTTCTCTCTGTGTTTTATTTTCCTCTATTCCTTCCTATGTCCCTTTTAACATTGTTCCTCTCCATTCATTCCTCTTTGTCTTTCTCATCTCTGCCCTTCTCCATCTCTCAGTGGATGGACAGTGGGCTGAGTGGAGTGAGTGGTCAGAGTGTGATGCTGAATGCGGGGGTGGTCTGAAGATAAGGAGCAGATCTTGCACAAACCCTCCACCCAAAAACGCAGGGAAAGAGTGTGAGGGGATGACCATGCAGACTCTGAGCTGCAACACACACCAATGTGGAACTGGCACAGACTCAAAGACAGGTGTGTGTGTGTGTGTGTACCAACTGCTGAACATTTAATTTAGCAACACAGTAAACACTTATAGCACAGAAGCAGCATATGCATCAATTTTTATCTTGACTTTGCAGACTTTTCAAATAATTTGTTTTTCCATAATATACTCTTCACTCCTAGTGATGGGGTATTTATTAAATTGCTATTAAGTACAACCACCTTGAGTTGCTTTACTTTCCTCTTTTTCTAAACTGGCATAACTTCTTGTCTAAGCAAGAATCGAATTTTATTGCTATTAAGAACAATAATTTACAGTTACTAAATGCACTACTGTGGAATCATCTTCCAAATTAGCAAACAAGTTACTTAAATATTAGACATAAAGGCATAAATTGTATATATTGTACTTGCATTGGTTAGATGATCGTCTCCTATGACTGTATAGACCAGGGGTGTCCAATCTTATCCAGAAAGGGCCGGTGTTGGTGCAGGTTTTTATTCCAACCAAGCAGAAGCCACACCTGAGTCTATTGAAAGCCAAGATCAACTGATTAAACAGGTGCAATCAGGTGTGGCTCCTGCTTGGTTGGAATGAAAACCTGCTCCCACACCGGCCCTTTGCGGATAAGATTGGACACCCCCGGTATAGACCTTAGGGTTTGTCTGTGTGTGAAATTCCCTTCGGCTTTGAGTTATCCTCTCTTTCTGCGATTGATATCTGTGGTTTGCTGTAGGCTGCACTAATGGCCTGGTGCTGGTGACAGACGCAGACTGTGCGGCGGGTAGAGTGGAGCCGTGCCCTTTGACCTGCTCAGACCTTAACTCTGAGAGTAACTGCTCCTCCCAATGTATAACAGGTACCACTGACCTAACATAAGAGTTCTGTTATATTTCATGGCATCAATAAAGCTATCTTATAGTATCAAGCAACAGGATATTTTTCGCTACTGTTATTACTGTTTCAATTTGTTTTTCCAGGGTGTCGTTGTCCAGTTGGTTTGTTCCTTCAGGATGGTCGATGTGTCAATGTGAGCAAATGTGCATGCTTATGGGAAGTCTCACTGCTTCGACCAGGGGAAGAGGTCATCATAGACAACTGTACATTTTGGTGAGTGATGCTACACTTAATCTCTTAATTGCTCGCTCCTAAAAGTCTCGCAGAGTTGAGAGTTTTATCATTGTGTTTATTCTGCAGCATGTGTCGAGATGGTCATGTCTCCTGTGACAACTCTAGCTGTAGCCCCAAATGTGACTGGTCAGCCTGGTCCTCATGGACCTCATGTGACAGCAGCTGTGGAATCGGCATACAGCAACGCTTTAGGTAGAATTATCTTCCAGCATTGAGTAGATCATTTGTAAACTATTTAAACACTCTTTATGAAATGATCATTATCTCTCCCAAAAGGTCAGTTCTGAGTCCTTCAGGAGCAGTGAACGTAGAGCCATGTGTTGGAGACTCTACAGAGGCACGGCAATGCTACAGACCCTGCCCACCTGGTCAGATTCCAGCAATTTATGATTATTATTTCCTATTTCTGCTAAGCTAGCTAAACTTAGTTAACAATGGTTGTTTTTTTGGCATTTGTGCCATTTGTGGTTGTGTATGTATGATAAAGCATAAAATTGAAAGCCTTTCTCCAGCTTACTAGGACTTTGCAAGTATTCTTACATGTCATTGATGCACATCTTTAGGGGCTCTTGCAGACACAGTCTCAATACCGCCATTGAAAGTTTAGTGAAAATAATGGAAACACAGGAGCTATACTAAGAATAACAAGGAAGTGTTTATGAAATAGGCCTACTGGTTAGACTTTGCAAAGGTGTATTGTATGTTGTAAACCAGAAAGTGACCTGGAAATAGTATGTTAGAACTCAGGAGAGGAGGGGTAATGTCCTGAGCTGGTGGGACATTAGTGATGAACAGAATCATTGTTGTTGTTATAGTAGGTTTTGCAACTATTGCTAGCAGTTATTTAGCTAGTTAAGTACAATCATTAACTCTAATACAGTATTATAGTTCTACATTAGCTGGAGGAATATATATATATATATATATATATATATATATATATATATATATATATATATATATATATATATATACTTCCCTTTCCCATTTTTCATGATGTTAATGAGCTAATGTTTCCTCTTTAAACTTTTATTCAGTTCGAGGGTTACACTTAAGTCTCTCCAATACAGTCTTTGTGTAATAAATCAACAAGCCATAGGGTAAGAGCTTAACATAAAGAGGATAGTGGGGAAAGGGATGGGGTTGAAATTTCAGGGGAATATGGGGTAATTTCCCATTTGTATCTTCATGCTTATTCATAGAACCTTGCATTCTTTATTAGAGTAAATTGTAATTTTACATTTTAGTGTTTTCCTAGGCATTACAAACATACTAAAAACGAATGATTAAAAGAGATTATGTTTTGTTTTACAGGTTTAAAATGACACATTCAGGGGTTCTTTAAACTAATAGGTCACCATTGTCGGATTATGATGTGATAATCAAGTGATATCTATCAAGCATACTGTATAAACCTTTATCACTTTTTCATATCCTGTTTCATAATTTTTCAAAGGAGCTCCATGGAGTGCATGGTCTTCATGGTCTGAGTGCAGTAAGACATGTTTCTATCACGTGGATGCTGTGGGACTGAGACGCCGCTTTAGGAGCTGTAATCACACTGACTCCGCCTCCTGCTTTGAGGATGAGGAAGAACACGAGCCCTGTAACACATTACACTGTCCAGGTACACACAGATATGCAGAGTCTCACCCTGTTAAACAAACTGTCCTGAAGTACTTTTGATACACAACACATATCTCTATAGTTTAGCACTAAATGGGTCATGCTGTGATATTTCTGTGTTGTTTTTACTTTTCCATTTGCCTCTGCAGTACATGGTGGTTGGTCAGCATGGTCTGCATGGTCTGGGTGCTCATCTGAGTGTGATTCTGGGGTTCAGACTCGAGAACGTTTCTGTAGTTCTCCTCCCCCTCTGTACGGAGGCAGCAGCTGTGTGGGACCTCATATACAAACCCGAGACTGCAACTCTCAGCCCTGCACAGGTTTTGTTGTCACTATTTGAACATATAGCTTTAAGGGTTGTTTTGATTGTTTTGTTTGGTTTTTGTTTTGGGGAGGGCATGATGGCATCTTGGTTAGCATGTTTTCCACACAACTCTAGGGTTGGGGGTTCGATGCCCGCTGCCACCCTGTGTGTTCTCCCCATGCTTCTGGGGTTTCCTTCAGGTACTCCGGTTTCCTCCCCCAATCCAAAGACATGTGTTGTAGACCTATTGGCGTATCCAAATTGTCTAGTGGGTGAATGTGTGTGTGATTGTGCCCTGCGATGGGTTGGCACCCTGTCCACTGTGTCCCCGAGTCCCCTGGGATAGGCTCCAGGCTCCCCACATAAAAATATTTTCTTGATTATACAATAGAGAAACAATCATTTTCTAATGAACTGTTCTGTAAAAATTAATTGTTAATTCTAACAACATCGAAAGGTGGTTTTTGATTTAAATATACAAATGTATGCATATTTAATAAGACAAAGCCTCAAGTGCAGAAATAATTGTCAGTTTTTGAACATTTCCAGTAATTCCAGTAAGTAATTATAAATAATTGTAAGAATAGCAATCAAGGTAAAAATGTATTTTTTTGAAAAATTATATTATTTTATTGAAGTGTCTTTCCTTAACTATGGTTTACCTATGGTAGTTTAGGGTTATTGTTGCATGCATTATTTAATTATAATAATATTTAATTATTGTCACAGTTTTACTTTGATATAACAAGGTAGCGCTGGTTGATATACTCTTCACAATGACAGCATGGGTTTACTTTGGTGCATATGTTACCTCTAATATCAGTAGCAGTAAAACTACAGCAATTTACACAACAACCACTTATATCAGTTATAGGTTTATCCCCCCACTCCTTTCCAAAATAAACAAATAAATAAATAGATAAATAATCAAAATAAATAAAATATGTTCGATCTATGCATCACAAGCCCATGCAACAATCACTAAATATTCACTGTTTTGGTTTTCTGTACGTATTTGCAGACGTGTGTCCAATTGGTATGAGCTACTTGACTAAAGAGGAGTGCCAGGCGCAGGGAGGAGGATGTCCACGCGTGTGCCTTGATGCTATGGCTTCGGTAGAGTGTGCCACAGAGTGCTACGATGGCTGTTACTGCTCCACAGGCTACTACCTGTTTAACAACTCCTGTGTGCTTCTCAGCCACTGCCCCTGCTACCACCAGGGGGTGCTGTATACACAGGGTGCCAGTGTGCCGTATGATGCCTGCAACAACTGGTATGTATTCTCATGACAATGTTGTTTCCTTTTATTCAGTCTTGTTTAAATCTTTGATGGCTATGAACGTTTCACATCTTGCTGCATTGAAATGTATTCAAAGTCATGTATCTGCTTTGTGTGTTTTTAGTACTTGCATTAATGGAGAGATGCAGTGTGGCACAGTTCCCTGCCCTGGTGAGATGGATTTTCCTTTGAAGTGTTTTCTTTAATTGCTTTACACAACTCTATACACCTTGCCATGTTAAATGCTTCCACTTGTCCCTACTTGCATATTTTTATCCAGCTGATTGTGGTTGGAGTGAGTGGACGTCCTGGAGTGCGTGCAGCAGGACATGTGATGTTGGCATCAGGAGGCGGTACCGCTCAGGCACCAATCCTCCGCCAGCATTTGGGGGCCTTCCTTGTGTCGGTAACCATGCTGAGCTGGACACATGTAGCATCTACCCTTGTGGTGGTAGGTCTTTAAGAGATATGCAGTTCTAAACTATCAAACACACTTATCGCATTTCATTTATTGGTCAGAAGGTGTTGATTTTTTTAACAGCAGCTCTGACAGTAGCTCCAGCTGTGAGGTTTATATTAATGCACCTGTTCGAATACGTTATTGTTTCTATAGTTACACAAAGACTTGTATGGCGAAAGGTTTATGCTTGTTTTGTGTGTATTTGTATTTGTGTGTTTTCAGGTGTGAAGATCCCATGGAGTGCATGGTCTGAGTGCTCAGTGCCCTGTGGTGGTGGATATAGGAACAGAACCAGAGGACCAATCAGATCTCACGGCACACCACAGCAATTTAGCGCCTGCAACCTCCACCCTTGCAGTGAGTACATACTGTATGCATAATTATGTGTGTGTGTATGGTACAGAGTTTCAAAAGCAGCCTTTCTTTCATAAATTATTTTTTTTACTGTGTCTCTTTGCTTCCTCTGTGTGCGTAGGTGATGGCAGTGGCTGTGCTGGCGGTCAGGAGTGGACAGAATGTGTGAGAGAGGCACTGCTCTGCTCTGATCTGGAGATGGAGACTGAAGTAAACTCCACCTGTTCACCAGGATGTCAGTGCCCACAGGGTTCTGCACTACAGGTGTGTAAATGTTGCTTTGGATATCTGAAAAACTGCTCCGTACCTGTCTCCATGCTTCATTATGTTGTGTGTCCTTCAGGATGGAAGGTGTGTGTCTTTGCCTCTGTGTCGCTGTGATGTAGATGGTGAACAGTATGAGTCTGGAGCTGTGGTCAGTAAAGACTGCAACAACTGGTAATGATTTCTTAACAAGTGGTTTCATTACAATTAGGTTATTAACTAAGATTAATATTTCTAGTGAAGTAAAATCTCAAAATTCAAGCTGAAGCCAAAACATTTATTGTTTTTGCACTCTTCTAAGAGTGTTTGCATTTTATGTAGTTTTGCGTACTGTTCCGTGTTGCACCATGGTCCTGAAGAAACGTTCCAATGTATACAAGTAATATAGAGGAATGACAATAAAAACCCACTTGACTTGATCTTGGTTGGAGCTGGTAGTTTTCCATTTGTATATGGATTGTAAATGGGATACTCCCTTCAGGTGAAGTGAGAGAACCTTGCCCCAGCTGGAGGAATTTATGTAACTTAGGATCTCATTCATAAGACATGGATAAAAGAGAGTCCATGAGAGCGTTAAAGTTACAGTACCAGTCTGTGGTAGTGGCACAGGAGCTAATTTTTTGGATAGAGGTTGTCAGTTGACATCCTGTCCTTATCTATGGTCAGGAACTGTGGGTGATGATGGAAATTATAAGCTTTCAGACATTGCAGAGGAAAATAAAGTTCCTCTGCAGGGTTTCTGGGCTTACTCTCTATGATCGGGTGAGGAGTTTGATCATTCTGGAGAGCCATGGAGTAGAGCTGATGTTCTCTGCTAAGTTCCTGCTAGAGCTGTATCAGGCATGGTGACCCCAGGGCAGACCAAGGACCCGCTGGAGAGATTCTATCTCACAGGCATCTGTATGTTCATGTACAATGCACAGAGCACTAACAAGCACCCTTGACTGCCCTATGACCTTGAGTGAACAGTATCTCGGAAAGATCCATTATTTGGCTTTGCAAGTCTCAGTACTCTGTCATGTAACTTGTTTTAACCCCCCCCCCCTTTTTTTTTACTGTTAGGTAATGACATTACACAGATACTTACAACATGACATTGAGAACAAGTTTTCCTATCCTTTACTATAGATTTTATGTGATTTTGTTTGACTGCTTTTTCTGTATAATACTCTGTCCTTTTTAACATTTTCCTGAAGCGTTTGGAATTTGATTGGCTAAAATCATTACTTCTCAATCATCTTATCTTACAGCACTTGTGAATCAGGAAGACTAATAAACTGCACCCAAGTAGAGTGCAATGGTAAGATTCACCCGGGGTTCTACCTATGTTCTACCTTCTGAGGATGTTACATACTTGTATGTTTATAATCAAGTGTGTAACTCCTTGCAGTAGATGGTGGCTGGTCAGCCTGGACTCCATGGAGTGTGTGTTCAGTGTCTTGTGGTGCAGGCCTGCAGTCACGCTATCGTTTTTGCTCCAATCCCGAGCGAGCTGGTGCTGGATTGCCTTGCATCGGCCCAGACCGCCAGGATCAAGCGTGTGTCCAGACAGCATGCAGCCGTGAGTGATCCTGCATGTGTAAAATTACACAAGCATTCGGACCTATTCTTGAGGGTGCAATTTAAAATGCCACTGTTAAAAGGTAATGGAGGATGGAGCGAGTGGACATCCTGGACAGAGTGTACCAAGTCATGTGGAGGGGGTGTGCGCAGCCGCCGACGTGAATGTGACAGCCCAGCCACTGAGGGAGACGGAGACTTCTGCGAGGGTCTAAAAACTGAGCTTCTGGCCTGTAACATAGAGCACTGTCCAGGTACTTATGATTTTCCTTATGGTAGTCTGGTATGTTTTGTAAATGGTGTTTGTTTGACTTTATGCTTGTTTGTGTGCTATAGTAGATGTTAACTATTTGTTGTGTTCACAGTGACTCAGTGCTCAGACATTTCAGGCACTGTGTTCAGTAGCTGTGGACCATCATGTCCCCGCACCTGTGATGAACTGACTGTGAGTACAAGCTCTGCTCTTATCACACCATAGCTTTGTAAATGCAAAGCACCACCTGGTTGAATTGTAATTTTATATTCGTTTATAACTTTATATTATTTTGTTACTTCAGTCTTGCGCCAACTTTGTGGGCTTTTTCAAATCTTGGTCGGTTCTAGAGCAGGAATGTTGGTAAACAGATCTCAGTCCTTAAAGAAGAATGAGAGCAGAGAATTAGTGTGCAGTCTACTGTAAAAATTGTTTGGACAAATTGAATAACTTTATGTTTTAAGTTTTAAGATTTTTATTTAGATTTAATGGGCAGATGTCACACAGATTTGGATTTATTAAAAGACAAAACAATCAATATTTCCAGCTCTAATGTAAAGCTAAAGGCTTTACACACAACCTTTGCAAATTTTTTTCGACTATTGGAAAAGTTTACTTGCTCAGTACCAATATGGGAACTTATCTAGCTACTTATTATCAAGTATGTTGGGCTTAGATCCCCTTTTTCATGAATGACACAGATAGTTTTTGTTAATTGAGCTAGAGACATGGATTACTACATTCATTAATCAAACATCTACAGCTTACTTTCATTACTATTTGTGTTATGGGGAAAACAAACATGCTATGCAATGTAAGAGTGCTTCTTGAAAAAGTATGTAAGTATATATGTAAAATATGACAATCACTCTGCTTCATGTCTTCAGAACTGAATGATTGTTTAGTAATAACCAAGATTTCAGAGACATTTATAGACGACTGCTAAAGATTATGGTCATTTGGATGATGATGATGATGATGATGATGATGATTATCCCACAGCACTGTGAGTGGCGTTGTGAGCCTGGCTGTTACTGTATTGATGAGAAAGTGTTGAATGTTAACGGTACAGCGTGTATAGAGAGAGCGCAGTGCCCCTGTCTGGACTTGACCACAAGCCAGCGCATTGAACCTGGAGAGACAGTACTCACTCCTGACGGCTGCAACAACTGGTGAGGACATAGCTACAGAATGAGGGGTGTTTGGGATCAGTAATTAATGTTATTTATAACTCAAAGTCTCCTACTGATCAATTAGTTTGTTTTGGTCTTTCCTGTCTATAGTACCTGTGAAGGAGGACAGCTCACTTGTAGCAACAACCCATGTCCAGGTATGGCAAACAAACTTATTCCTATTGTGTTCACATTTATTTTCTTATCCATATACATTAAAGGAGCAGTTTATAATACTATATTAAAAGTCTTTGCTGCTGAAGGCTGAGACCAAAGCATGTGCAGGTGTGGCAGTTTAATCAAACAGTAGTGGCTTGGCGGTTAAGGTTCTGGGTTACTGATTGGAAGGTTGGGAGTCCAAGCCCCAGCGCTGCCAAGCTGCCACTGTTGGGCCCTTGAGCAAGGCCCTTAACCCTCTCTGCTCCAGGGGCGCTTTATCATGGCTGACCCTGCGCTCTGACCCCAACTTCCTGACATGCTGGGGTATGCAAAAAAAAGAATTTCACTTTGTATATGTATATGTGACCAATAATTATCATTATCATTATCATTAACAAGAAGTCCAAAGGATCAGACAGAAATCAAAGTACAAGGCAGGCTAGGGTCAAACAGGCTAGGCAGGGCAGAGGATCGAGGTCAACAGAGTAAACAAAGTCAATAACCAGAAACGCAAACACAATATAAGGCTTGGAAATATGACAGAGACTAAGGACCTGAGCATAATACTTTGCAAAGACATTGTTTGAAAACAGTCTCTTTATACTGTGGAGTGAGTGTGTGTGATTGGATGTAGGTGTGCGTGATTAGAATGAATGTGAGTTGGGAGTTTGGAGTTGTATTCCATGGTGGCCATGTTTGTAGGCCACAGTGCAGGATGGGAAATGTAGTCACTGGTTTTCTGTGATATGACAGCTGCTTAAAATTGCAATTGCATTAAAACAGTAGCAAGCCTTTTCCAATACTAACCCCACCCCTTCTGTTGAAACTTCTGTATGCATGCTATACTGTATGATTTCCTTTTAATTGAATAGAGGGTGGAGCTAATTTCTGGGCAGAAAAAGTTCATTAAGGTTTAAATAAGAAATTTAAATAAGAAATGACTTCAAAGTTACTTTTTATTTATTTGACAGAAATTTCATATCCACTGAAAACATTGTTTCTCTTCTTGCAGTAGTAAGTCAATGTGACTGGACATGGCATGATTGGAAAGACATTTTATCCTTCATGTGAGGAACTCCCTAATGAATTGATGAGGCGCATTGAACGAGTTTTAGATTTACACCCCAATTCCAGGCTCATTAACTTACTTCTTCTTTTGGCTAGTCCCTTTAGGGGCTGCCACAGTGGATCATCTGTCTCCATTAAGGAAATCTGGTTTATGATCGATTTTATCCAGGCTTGGGACCTGAACAGAGAGCACTAGCTTGTGCAACCCCAGTGCCTGGGTTTGGTGCCCAATGTGGGTCTCAAACCCACAATCCTGAGATTAAGAGCCACATGCTCTACTGAGTGAGCTAGCTGAGCACCCAGTCTCGGTGACTTACTATTAATAGAAATTTCAAATGAACAGCTTGATAGAAAACTGTCATAACAACTTATTTTTTTCGTCTCTTGTTCTCAGTGGATGGAGGCTGGTGTGAGTGGTCCAGTTGGACGCCGTGCTCGAAGACGTGTGGTGCTGAGTGGGTCTCTCGCTACAGGAGCTGTGCTTGTCCTGTGCCAGTGGCAGAAGGGGCAGCGTGTCCAGGCCAGCAAGAGGAGCACCAGGGGCTTGGAGTGCAGATAGAAAGACAACCCTGTTCTTCAGTCACTTTTTGCCCAGGTGACACACATCTATTGTGTAAACACTGATGACACAGGTAGTTTTTTAAGGAGTGAGTGTACCGATAATTTATGTTTATTTATTTGAACTTTGACCCCACAAATTTGTTAATTTTGGTATATATGAGTCAACAGAAAAGAAATGGCTGGGTTGCTGTCCTTTCTTTAAAAGAAAATCAACAATAAAACCTCACAGTTGAAAAAGACTTGTAGTCTAGCTAACATTACCAGTTGCCTCCAAAATCACATCACGCCAGGACCTATGATAATCATCTGATTTATACTTAACGGCAGCAAAATAATAGAAGGCAAATCTCTTGTGTGTTTTTAATGGTGTCCGGACAACCACCTTTAAACACAAACACTTGCCTTTAAAGCTGCAGTACTGAACTTTTGCCTGGCTATCCCCATGTCTGTTTGAAAGATAAAATTACTTGCAGAATTTTTTTTTTTTTTTTTTTTTTTTACATGGGTTGAGCTTTGGCACTGCTCCTCTGTGTGGATGAATCTGATGGTTTGAGGAATGCGTATGGGTTGGAGAGGGGAGTAATTAGCTTTATAAAGTTTATGATATTTATGGGTGATACAAATTCCTAAATATTTAAATGTTTCTGTGTTTATTTTGGATGGAAAAGAATTAGATAATGTTGAATGACATGTAAGGTTTATAGGTATGGGCTCACTTTTCTGTAGATTCATTTTATATCCAGAAATTTTTCCAAAGGTGTCTAAGAATCTAATCAGTTCTGGTAGGCTTGTAAGTGGATTAGACAGGTATACAAGCATATCATCTGCATAGAGAGATATTTTATGTTCAATGCCTCTTCTGTAAATTCCCCTATTGGTAATCTGGTCGCGTAAAGCTATAGCCAGTGGTTCGATCACTAATGCGAATAGAAGTGGCCCTGTCTTGTGCCACGTTGTAAAGGGGATGTATAAAGGACCTTAATCCAATGGATAAATTTTGGACCATCGGGGATATCAGATGGAGTCAGATCATAGAGAATATTTAAGAGCTGGCATATATTAGAAAACAATTGTCGATTCTTGATGAATCCAGTCTGATCACTGGATACTATAGAAGTCAGAACATTTTCTAATCTATGAGCCAGCATTTTAGCAAGAATAATTGCTGTCTACATTAAGAAGAGAGATAGGAAGATAAGAGCCACAGTCAAGAGGATCTTTATTTTTCTTAAGGTTAAGTGATATGACTGCTTGACGCATAGTTGGAAGCAGTATATCAGAAGAGAAAGATTCCTCAAATACACTTAGTAAAAGTGGAGCTAATTCATTTGTAAATTTTTTTCAATAAAATTCGTTCAGAAACCCATCTGGTCAGGGGGATTTTCCATTTTGCATTGACATTTCTGCGGCTATAAATTCTTCAGCGGAAAAGTGTTATTCGAGTTCAACTGCTGTTTCAATTGATGGAATGTTAACCTTATCAAAAAATGAAGAAAACAAATTCTTACCCTTAAGTGATTCAGAAGTATACAGTTCTGAATAGAACTTGTAAAAACACTGATTGATCTGCGATTGCTCTATATACCTAAGGCCTGATTGATCCGGTCTGACTTGCCATGTTTTGCCATCGATTCTCATCGTGGCCCTGTGTGTGCGGAGTTTGCATGTTCTCCCCGTGCTGCGGGGGTTTCCTCCGGGTATCCCGGTTTCTTCCCCCAGTCCAAAGACATGCATGGTAGGCTGATTGGCATGTCCAAAGTGTCCGTAGTGTATGAATGGGTGTGTGAATGTATATGTGAGTGTGCACCCTTTCCAGGGTGTACCCCGCCTTGTGCCCGATGCTCCCTGGGATAGGCTCCAGGTTTCCCCATGACCCTGAAGGAAGGATAAGCAGTATAGAAGATGGATGGATATATATATATATAGAAAAAAAATCATGTATTTATTTATTTTTCACACCAAATTGTTGAAGCCCCCCGGGCACCCTCTGGATGGACTGGCACCCTGTCCAGGGTGTACCCCACCTTGTACCCGATGCTCCCTGGGATTGGCTCCAGGTTCCCCCGCGACCCTGAAGAAGGAGTAAGCAGTAGAAGATGGATGGATGGATGTTCTAGAAAAGCAAAGTGTGCAGAGTAGAGGTGTAAGAACCAGGTTAAGTAAGCCAGTGTAAGTTATTTTTTTATTTTTGTATTTTTTTTTAAGGATAATGTGGGGTTGGCATTTTAGGGGTTTGTGAGATGTTCACGGAAGAGGTGGGTGTTTAGCTGTTTTTTGAAGATAGTGACAAATTCTGTGGTCTGGATTGAGGTTGGAAGTTCATTCCACCACTGAGGGACAGTTAGTGTTAAGGTTCTGGAAAGGGACCTTGAGCCATGCTGAGTAGGCACTACTAAGCGTCGGTCATTAATTGATCGCAGATTGCGTGAGGGAATGTAAGTCTTCAGGAGAGTGTTGAGGTAGGAGGGTGCTGTTCCAGACAAGGTCTTATACATGAGCATCAAGGCCTTGAATTTGATACGGGTGGATACAGGAAGCCAGTGGAGGGAGATGAAGAGGGGTGTGACAAGGGTCCTTTTGGGCTGGTTGAAGACGAGACGTGCTGCTGCATTCTGAATCATCTGAAGGGGTTTGATGGAGCTGGCTGGGAGGCCCGAGAGTAGTGCATTGCAGTGCAGTTTTTTGTAGCCTGTTCGGTGAGATAGGGACTGATTTTCTTGATGTTGTACAGAATGAACCTACAGGACCATGCAGTTGTTGAAATGTTGTCTGTAAAGGTCAAGCTGTCATCAAAAGTCACCCCAAGGTTCCTGGCTGTCCTGGTTGGCTTGAGTATGGTTGAGCCGAGCTGTACAGTGAGGTTGTGTTTGACTAAGGGGCAGGCTGGGATGATGAGAAGCTCAGATTTTAACTTTAACTCAGACAGAACTAAAAGGGGCATTCCTGGGGTTTTGTTATGTTCAAGAAATACTTTTTAAAAAAGCGATCTCTGAGTCAGTCTTCAATCCCTTGTTGTCGCCACCTCTACAAGTTGTCAGTTGTCACCACTTCTACAAAACCAAAACCGCCTCTCCAAAACCATGCCGATATTTATTCTCGTTTTAGCACGGGCTCTGTCGCTTTCCCTTTTTGACTGCAGACTCTCAGGAGTTCAAGGCATCTTGGTTTTGGCAACAGCTGATTCCCTAGATGTCAACGATGATTGTGTTTAGAAAGATCCAGATTAAAAGCAGCCATCTAGATGACAAGTTTAAATTCTAAGCAACTGTTGTAAGAGCAAGTTACAAACACTCCATCATCCTCAGCACTCACACATACGATATAGTACCCGGCTCGTCTTCTTTCTGTTTAGGGACTTGACAGAACCACACAAAGACAAATGATGTCAATCTGACGTTTCCCGTGAAATCCGACCCGACAGCTCAGATTGTAAATCATTATTATAAGCTTACCGTTGCGAATCGGGGTAAGTTAAGGAGATAGTTTTGAACACTGATGTACTTGCTCAATAAATTAATTTTTGTTCATTTTTAACCAAAAAACAATCTGTACTGCAGTTTTAAGTCTGAAAAATCAGGGGATGGAAAATGCGGACTGAAGAAGTGGATCACATTTTCTTTGCTGTCAACTGTAATTTCATTTAACATAAAAGCAAGAGACAATAAAAACAGAGTAATTCAATGATATGGCAAACATTCAAATAAGTTTCTTATAGCAGTCTAGTATCCAAATTGCTGCATGAATAGTCTGTGTTGTAATTATCACATGAATTACTTCAGGTTTCAGCAAACTCCATATCAGCTCCTCACTACCCACACTTAACTCAACTCTGACTATGACTCTTAACTTGAGCTGTTCTCATGTTGAGTACAGTTTTCTTACTAGAAACACTAACATTGGCTTAAGTTGTACTATGCCCTTTTTTAAAGTATGGTTTACTGGTCGAGTAAGTGGAAGGTCCTGACTGCTTTTGTATGTCTCTCTCCTCTCAAGTCCATGGTTCATGGGGATTGTGGAGTAAATGGTCGGAGTGTGATGCATGTGCGGGTGTGTCTGTCAGGAAGCGAGAGTGTACCAGCCCCCCTGCTAGATTTGGAGGTCTGCCATGCCACGGCGAGTCCCTCCAGACTCGTGGTTGCCATGACAACCAAACCGTCTGCTCAGGTCAGCTTTCCTCATACTCAGTGTCCTTTGTTAGGTGGGGGTGCAAAAAAAAATATGAGTATAAACTAATTACATATTTTACTCACTTGATTCTTAATAATCAAGTTTGTTATTTAAAACAGAAACAAATAAATACTGTATACTGTACACACATTATTGCATTAGTTTGGCAAATTGTTGCCATGTCTTGTCATTCGAATGTTAACGCATTAATATTCCTGATAAAATAATGAACATCTTGTTGCTGTCATATCTCAAGTTTGATTATTTTACAATAATAGCACATCCTGTCATGTTGTATTTTCTTTATACAACAGCAATTTGCTAAACATTACACATTTCTTTTATCAATTTAGGAATGGAATGTCATTCTTTTTATCTGTTTTAATGCTGTAGTATAAATGCAAAACAAGTTAGGTTCTGTTAACACATATTCATTACAAGAGCTATAAATAGTCAATCCCTAATAAGTTACACTTCTTTCTCTCTCTTTTTTGATGTTAATAAGAGCAAATTGTAGTTTGTCATGTCACCACAGTACACACAGTTCACCACAGTATTATGAAGACTTTTTTTTTTTAAACCTGTTACTGTTGAAAAGCACTGACATTGAAGTCTCCTTTCAAAAAACAAATCAGTTTATTATTAGTCTTCAATGTGTGTGCTATATTACAAGTTCCTGTAAATGAGTTGTTACTACAGAAATGATAATGTATTAGAGTGCATTAATTATAAACCTGTAATTTGCCTAATGCTAGAGCTGCTGTTGTAGAAAATTAATGAATTAACACCTCCTGACCAATCAGAATTGAGAATTTAGCAGCACTGTAGTATAAACAGTGTTAACTCAAGTACTGCTTTAAAGAAGTAAAGTACTTTTTTTATTATATCTTTTGATGATATAATATTTCAAAATGTTATTCATTTGTGATAACTGATCAAATAAACCCATTTCTTGATGGCTGACCCAGACTTGTGGTCCCTAAATGCTGTTTCATATTATTTGAATGTCAGCGCCATTTCAGCTTTGTTTCATCATTCTGTCACTCTTCTTGTCTGAATTCAGAATGTGAGGGTGGACAGCAGGAGTGGCCTTGTGGGAAGCCGTGCCCTCGGTCATGTGAAGATCTCCATGGTGACACTGAGTGTATAGACACATCAGGGTGCAGTCCAACCTGTGGTTGCCCAGGTGACATGGTTCTGCAGGATGGAGTCTGTGTGGAGAGAGAGGCGTGCCGGTGTAAATTCCACAACAGCACTTCTGGTGAGAAAAGCATGCTAGGGTGGAATCATTTCTATGTGCTTTATTATTATACTGTATACCTTTATTGTGGTTAAAAGATTTATGATTTTGACAGCAGCTCCAGGTGATATGATTTTTTCCCAGGGGAAAAAAACTGTGTTTGAATTCATTCCCTATTCAACATGTAGTGCGCTATTTGAGGTGCAGCCATGTTGCAGTGCACATTACTTCTGCACTAAGTATCACAATGTATAGTGATTATTTAGCTTGAATTTCTCTTGACAGAATAAACACTGAAGCAGACAACTTCATGTATTAATACAATTATTTTTAAATGTTGGTTAAGACCAGAAAAGTCAACACATACTTCTTAGTGGTGTATTTAGTACAGAAAACTGTGTTAGTTGTGTTGGTTTTAAGTTGCTAGGTACAGTCATTTGTAACACCTAAGGGAGCGATTTCAGACAGAACTAAAGAATCGCAAAGTATTTGATATAAAAAAAAAACAACCTTTACAAATCTTTGAAATCCCACCAGCATGCTGCCCTACAATTCTCCCTTGTAAAAGCTTAAGACATTTCTACAATATTAATTGGGCATCTTTCTGTATTCCCCATAATCCAGCAGATTTAAATATCACAAACACAGCATGGGAGTGGCCAGGCATGACAGACTGGCAATATGCAAATTCAGGAGAGAACATCATCACAGACTGCAGCAACTGGTAACCTCATCCTTCTGCAATGTTATACATATTTAATATTTACAGTCTAAATAAGACTTTTCTCTTATTGAGAGTGAAGTTTTGACATTTGAAAGGCTGATACATCATTCTGATATATTGTGCATTGGGATTGTCATTATTTTTATTTTATTTTATACAGCACGTGTGAAGCTGGTGTCTTGCACTGTGACTCAATTCCTGGTTGTATTGTTGATGGTGGGTGGAGCCAATGGGGACCATGGTCAGAGTGTTCAGCCCTCTGTGGGGGTGGAGTCAAACTGCGGATTCGTCAGTGTAATAACCCCGCCCCTCAGGGAGGTGGGAGAGAGTGCAGTGGTGGTGCTGACCAGCAGAAGGAGTGTAACCGTGATGCCTGCACAGGTGTGTAAGCTTCCACTGATCACTGGCACAGACATTTCACTGTGTTCAGCCCATTTCAGATGAGTAAGGTCTTAACGATTGGTCACAAATTGTTTCTTTGTCATTCAGTTCAATTTAGTTTGATCAATAAATATTTTGAGCTATATCAGGAGTCAGTAAGTAAAGAAGAACGCATGATGAGGAATGCTGTTATAGGGAAATACTCAAAGACGGTGCATTGCAAGAAATGACATCTTGCCAAGTGAAAATATCTTGAATATTGTCAAATTTATCTAGCATTTCCTATTATAAGATTACCATACACCAAATATAAGACTATTAAACTTATTTTGAGACATTTTTACTCATTTTAAGCTTTACATTTTCTTATTCCATTAGCAGATAATTTTACACCATTCTAGAAATAAATGCTTAAAATGAGCAGAATTATTTGCCAATAGAATCAGAAAATGTCAAGCTTAAAATGAGTAACAATGTCTCAAAATGTTTAATAAGCTTATATTTGTTGTATGCTAATCTTATAATAGGAAATACTAGATACATTTGACTATATTCAAGATATTTTCACTTGGTAAGATGTTAGCTTTTGCAGTGTGTTGTGATGCTCCAGTTTCTTAAAACACCATGTCTCAAAGTGTTTTCTTTCATTTTTACTGTTGCAGTTTGCCAGCAGTTACACATTTTCATTTATACACGAAATATACATCATACGTTTGTATTCGATTATAGTTACTTGTATTCGATTATAGTTTTAATGTTGTGGCTTTTCCTTGAAACAAGTTTGTGCCTGTTATCTCTTACATTTAACATCTATAAACATATTATTCTCACCAGCATTGTGAAGTTAATAAGACAAACACAGTGCAGTGTTACCTCTGACTGTTACAATGTGATGACACTGGAGACTCCTTCCAAAACTGCAAAAGAAATACAGAAATCTTCACCATAGCAACATTTGGACATTTATGTACATATAAATCTATTTATGTACAGTGTCTGCCATACAAGTCAACAAAAGTTGTTACTATAGAAACAGTAATGTATTTGAATGAGCACATTAATATAAATCCATGATTTGCCTTGTAGCCAACACTACTGTCAGAGCTACTGTTATAGAATATTATAGAAAACACCTTCACCTTCTGGCCAGAATCAAGCAGTGTATTCACATGTATTCAAGTGTATTCACATGTGCACTAATAGTCCACTTACCTGATTCCAGGTTATGACTGGTTGGCAGCACTCTATGATTATATTAAACTGGATTAACGCTAATACTGTATTCCATATAATCTGATAAAGACACCTGAATTCTTGTCCAATAATCAGATTATTCAGTGTATGCATACCATTAATCTGATATTTGTCCTTTATCGTCATGCGTAGATAGAACCAAATACAGAAAAATCGTGGTGGCTTAAATAACAGCATTATGTTCAATTTGCGACCATAATAAATATTTACCATGCAAGTATTTTAAATGCAATTTATTGTAGTCATCACATAACATCTATAACTGTGCTTCTCAGACTCTGGGATGTGGTACGACTGGTCGGCATGGTCCATGTGTTCTGTCACCTGTGGAGGAGGAGTACAGAGACGCACCCGTTCCTGCCGCACTCCTCCATGCACCGGGATGACACGCCAGAGCAAGACCTGCAACACACAAGTGTGTCTGGGTGAGTTACACACTGCATCGTTACACAACCTGCACTTAAGGGACAGGGATGGTGAATATGAGAAGGCTTTATTTGGCCGTAGATGTCAATAATATGGCGTTATTCGCTGGCCTGGTTTTATCATTGTAAAAATTATATCTCTGGAATCACCAGGAACCACACAAGAAGAGTGCAGGATAGATTGTTAGCATTTGCAAAACTCTATTAAATTAAATGGCTACCTATTTCATTGCCATGAGATGTGGGATTGGATTTTTTAAAATTGCCGTATTTTCAAGTCTTGAGTTTATACCTTGTAGAGCCTCTGTAATGGAACTTACAGGGTTTCAGGTAAATGCAGTATTGCAGGGATCCAGGAATGCCATAGGGAATGGAAGTTATCTCCTATAGACTATAAATGACCTTGAACATGCAGGAACAGATGGTTAAATGGAGAGTTTTACAGTTTTTTGTGGAAACTCACACTGGATTAAAGAATGTCTGAGGGGATGAGATCATTATGGATAAGGGATGAGCTCATTATGCATAAAGCTTCAACTAAAGCCATCTACATTTTACTAAGTTTTGTGCCTGTCTGCATCTCTTTTCCGAAAGACTAAAGGAGAGATAATTCTACAAAGTAACAAGGTCATTGGTTTCTGGAGACTTGTGTCTGGTGTTTAATTAAAGATGCTCCCCATCAGAGTGGGGTTAGTGAAGCACAACCAAACATTCTGCGTTGTTTTTTTCCACAGTGGTGGAAATTACAACCCGCTATTATCACCATACGTTATAATACTTATTATTCATTGAGTTCTAAATGCCTGTTTGATTGGTGATTGAATCAAATTGAATGGATTTAATCCAAACCTCAAAAACTCAAAAACAAAACACAAAAACAAGCTAGAGTTCGAATAACAACTAGCAACTTTGAGTTAATGTGATCTGACAGTAGAAAGTTCAGGAATAAAAGTGCTATGTATAATATGCATGTTCTTTATACATATAAAGTGGCGAGAACATTATTGTATACATTTGATTAATGATTCTAACATTTGTATTGTTCGTAAAATGAATGTGGACAAGGATCTGTAGAGTTGATCCCTATCCCTGAGAACACATTGTCTCTGGCAAAACAGACTTGCTTTAAAGCTCAAATCCATGAAAATCAGCCATTCGTGTCTTATGGGGTTCTGTAATTAGGTAGTTACATTCGTCTGCTCCCACACTGAGGCAGAGGTGTGTTTGCAATTGTGATTAAACTCTCCCATAAGAGCAGCAGTGTCTGGCTTCGAGATGTGCTTAATCATCCAGCCTATTGTGAAGGCCTCCCAGGTTGGCCTGCTGAAACACCCAGCTATCCAATGCTCTCATTTAAAAGTGAAATGTCTCCATTTCACAGCTCGGTGTCTTTGCTCATTTTTTCAGAAATTCGGATGAGCTGTTTCTGGAGACCTGCTGTGAAAAAAGCTACTAATTCTCCGAGTCCAGCTCTTGCATAGAAAATAAGATTAATAAGAAATATTGGACCAAGGTCTAATCAAAGGACAAATGTTGTTCATTTGCAGTGTACTCTGTCATATTCTACAGCAGAATGTGCGTATGCAAAGAGTGTAGTACCAACATCGGATATTAGAATCCATTTATATAGGATTTTCTGTATCTTTTGTGCATGGTGTATCATGGTGTGTGTGTGTGTGTGTGTGTGTGTGTGTATGTGTGTGTATCAGAGGTGGGCTGCCCTCCAGGTCGTCTATACCGGGAGTGTGAGAGAGGCGAGGGCTGTCCATTCAGCTGTGCTCAGCTCAGTGGGCTTGAAGGCTGTTACTCCGAGGGCTGTGAGGAGGGATGTCACTGTCCACCCAACACCTACCAGCACCATGGAGCCTGCCTACAGGTCACATGACTTGACACATAACACATAACTGCTGAAATGGACGTGTGAATATATAGTATCTAGTAGTAGTAACCCAATGAAGTTAGACTTGTGGAATGATTGTGAAGACGTTTGTCATGCAATAAAACATATTGAGGATTTTACCACAAGTCCAGTTGCCTTGATTTGCCAGGATGACTTGTAGCTGAGTGTGCCTAAGCAAGGTGTGGGTCTCCTTTATCCTGTTTATTTGTGCATCACTGTTTTGAAGGTTCTTCCTGGGCTATATGACATACATTAAAATCCATTAATATAGGCACCATTTGATAAATTAGGGGGGAAAAAAGACATCACACACAGTGATTCAATTTTTCCATTTGAACAACTAGACAAACTGCTTAGTTTTTGTCTAACAAATGTTCTCTCAAAAATATGTAGCAAAATTATGTGCACCCCAAAGACTATTTAACACCTTATAGTCCCAGTTTATTGCTTAATTATGCAACTTGAAGCATACTATTCACCATCTGCTATGAACTACAGTGAACACAATAGGAAAAAATACAGTATGTAGGTACAAGACTGAGAAATGTAAGTCTGCAATCACCAATAGTCCTAGTATTTTAAGTATTTAAAAAAAAACAACTTACCTTTGAACATTTACTGTTACATTGAGTGTATAAACGCAATATATAATAGCAATTATTTATGAGAGGTATTCCAAATTATCCATTGCATTCAAGTTATTTGCACAAGGTAGCAAATATTTAATTGTGTTTAATTTGTGTATGATGCTTTGGATAAATAGTGGTTGATAATCCCGTATCTCATGTATAGGAGTGTCCATGCCTAGTGGACAGTGAACTCTTGACCTCACTTCAGACAGTATCTGTGACCCCAGAGATAACCCCAGACCTCTACAACATTACCATAGGAACAGAGCTTAGGTCTGGAGAAGAGCTGATGCATGAGTGTAGCTCTTGGTAAGAGGTGTTTTCTTTTTTAACCTTTCTTCATGTATATTAGTTAGAATAGTGATATATTTTTAAACTACTCACAGCAATGTGGAAAGAACCGCCTTACCCAAGGCTCATTTTCAGTACCATTTTGTATCCCATGAACCTGCAGAGCCAGTGTAGTTGATTACATGTGTACATTACATATAGAAAGCATAAAATCTCTGCTTGTCATATTCTGTAATTATTTGTGTAGGAGTCTGGGAAAACTCTTTGCATGTTGCTAAGGCTGAGTTCTGGCAGTCGAATTTAAGAAACATATTTCATCAAAATGACTTTGCACGCTTGCATAGGCTATCTTTCTGCAATGATGATTGTAAGGTCAGGAGCCAGCTTAACAAACACAGTCAGTCTGTTGAAAGATGTCTAAAACCTTGCTAGCTACGTGCGAGTTCCTTACTCTGTGAATGTCAGGCTTTGATCAAGTTGTTGGATAGGTATAAGGCTAGCGCAGTGTGAAATTAAATACTGGCAGTGGAAATGTCTGCAGAGCTTCTGCAGTGCAGTCAGAATTGAAGCTTTACATTTAATTGTATCCTTTTTCACTTTTGAGGGTAAGCAGGCTTTAAAATGATTAAACTTGTGATAGAGATACATGTAAAAGAGAAACGTTTTTCAGTTCAGGAAATCCTGTAGATTTCTCTGGCCAACACACATGTTAAATACTGGTCAACAATGCCTGGCTTATATCTGAAACATTGCCCCTTACCTAGAAACTGAGCCTGGTTTGTAAGTATAATCTCCATCTTTTTGGACTTCCCTCTCAGTTTGTGTGAGCACGGCCTCTGGAATTGCTCTCTAGTGCCATGTCCTCGTGATGGTGGTCTGAGTCCCTGGGGACCCTGGGGTCCTTGTTCACTCAGCTGTGGGGGTTTGGGGCAGAAAGTGCGCAATAGGAGCTGCACTAATCCAAGCCCTGCTTATGGAGGTCAAGACTGTGTGGAAGACCTGCAGGAGACAGCATATTGCCTGACCCCAGACTGCCCAGGTGAACGTCCTCCCTTCATCTTTTTGAAGCCTGATTTCCCAGTTCATACTTTTTTTTTTTTTTTTGTAATTTCATAGTAATTATGCTGTGCAACATGTATTCTAATTGTTAAGCTAATCCTCAAACTGTCATCTCAAGTGTCATATCAGTCTAATTTATAATCACACTCTATTTGCAGTGGATGTGCTTCCTACAAGCAAACCTCCCCTATCAGGTAATCATGCAGTCAGAAAATGAATACTAAACTGTAGTGCATAAAGTGTGTATCATTTTTATTGCTTTCCCACCCACTTATTAATATTCAGTGTTGCATCCTTAAGGAGCTGATAGGCTAAATGCAAATAAACTTTTCTGGCCAAACCTCACTTGAATGGAAGAGGATGAAAGAATATGAAAAAGGAATTAACTTCTTGTAGCAGTTACTTTGTGTTGAATTGATTTAGTCAGCTTGCAGTATGAGCCAGTACAAAACAAGATGATAGGTTTTTTCTTTCTAGGGGAAAAATACACAAAAACTAAATAGAGGAAATAATTCCTTAATTTATTCATCATCAGCACCCGCTAGCCTGGTCAGGGACATGCGGAATCTTGAACTAATGCTGAATCTTGAACCTAGGGTCAGATTAAAGTAGCCAGTCCACCTACTGGCATGTTTTGGGGTCTGGGAATAAACCAGAGAACCTGGAGGAAACCCACACAGACACAGGGAAAACATAGGAAACCCCACACAGACTGTAACCCAAGCTCAGGATGGAAAACTGCAGCTGTGATGTAGCAATGCTAAAATAGAGGAATTGATTATTATTGTATAGCAGTCACTATATAACACTTTCAAGTCAAATGTTGTCATGCACAGTTGCAAAATACAATCTGAACAGTATTTAACATTAGTTTAAGCTAACTCTAAGCCTAACCCTATCCCCTAAGCCTAACCCTAGGTTTAAAAATAAACAAAATTCTCACTAACCTTTATTGTGACATTGAGCTGTTTCCTGTCCCCCCCCCCCCCCCCCCCCCCCCCTCTCTCTCGTCTGACTTTAGATGAGGACTTGGGTTTCTCCCAGTGGACACCATGGAGTTCCTGTTCTAAATCCTGCAATGAAGCAGGTCACCCTGCACTCAAGTTTCGTCAGAGAAAATGTATCAGTGCACCATGCACAGGACAAAACAGACAGCAGAAAGTCTGCAATCTCCCTCAGTGTCCTGGTAAACATGTAGTTACTACCCACACTCTGCTCCTCAAATTGTAGCCACAGTCATGTAGTATTCATCTACTATTACCTTTCAGCTCAGCCAATAAATAGAATAAACTTTAGAAGTGTATAATATTAGTTAATGTCATCTTTCTTGTATAAGTCATGGATAGCTCTGTGACTTTAATCCAGATCACGATTTGTCAATCCACACTGCATGTTAACCTTTATTTAACCTTCCATGCTCCCAGTGACTCAGTAAACAGATATCCTGACTTGTAAATAAGCTCTTGTCTACATTTGTACTGGAGACACTATTGAACTCACCTGGCTTTGTTGTTGTTGTTTGGGAGATGGTGGAGTGTGTGTGGATGAGGCATGTTCCCATAGAAACTGCTCGTGGACGGAGTGGGGAGAGTGGAGTGTGTGTTCACGCTCTTGTGGCGTTGGTCAGCAGCAGCGTGTCCGCAGCTTCATTGCCCCCGGGATTAACGGAACTTGGTGTTCAGGCATCATTGAAGGCAACGTGGAGAACCGCTTCTGCAACATCCGCGCTTGCCGTGGTGAGAATTCAATATCTCACTACTGTTTTATGTAGAGTTTTAAGTGTTTTAAGTACTGTATGTGCTAACAAAAAGTGTGTTTTGTGTACATGTAAGAACATTATCCTGCTTAAAGTCAGCAGTTAGTTATAACACCAGATGCAAGTTTTCCCCCTGCTTTTAATAAAATTTTGATATTTTCCTATTTTTTGTATCATTGGGTAGATGTGTATACCATAAGCACAGTCCATTACTAAAGCAAAAGACAGTATCTGCCATTATTATGTCCAGTTTTGTCAAAATTTCATATTTCTGCTTGTCGCTAGGTAATACTTTTTAGTGGATTAAAAATAACCTTACTATTAGCCATCTTGGGTGTAATTTACCCTGTGACAATATATCTAACTGTTCTTTGCTACTCCTCCTCAAATGTTCATAGAATATTCATCAAACTTTAATCAGATCATGTGTCAAGATGCAATGATTTAAAGCTGTTTTTTTGTAAAAGTGGAGAAAACAGTTTGCTTGAATGCTGAGAGATATAGTTAGTCAAACTGGTTAGAAATGGTTAGTCAAATATAGAACAATAGTGATCAGATGTGGAGTAAATGTACTGTAAATCTAAATGAATGTAAATATAAAAATAGTTATAGTTTGTAATTGCATTAAGAAATGTGCCCAAATGATAAGATGTGGCCAAAAGATCGACTGGTTTCCGTTTCAAATCGTAGTGTCTGAGTGTGTGTTTTCAATGAAACCCTTACAGCTCTTTCTGTTTTGTCTCTTCTCAGTGGATGGGAGTTGGTCTCGCTGGAGTCCGTGGTCACACTGTGATAAGTCATGTGGGGGTGGTCGCTCTATTCGTACTCGTTCCTGCTCCAGCCCTCCACCCAAAAATGGGGGACTCAAATGTCTCGGAGAGAAGAACCAGGTCAAACCATGCAACACCAAACCATGTGGTATGCTTTGCTAATGCATTGATTAGGATGTATAGGCTTTAAGGTTTCTTGTGGTGGATGAGAAGAAAATTTTAAATGGACACTTGTTACAGACCAGTGTACAGGAGTTGAAGGAGGCACAGTTTTATGCAGATGTTTTTGTATGAATATAGACAACACCCAAAATGCAGTCTAGTGTGTGGAGGTATTGTTTACTCTATTTCTACATTCCAGATGAGCGTGGATGCCCACTGGGTCAGGAGTTTGTGCCCTGTGCCAATGAGTGCCCTCAGCATTGCACTGACCTACAGCAAGACATTCAGTGCCAGGACAATACTGAGTGCCAGCCAGGCTGCCGCTGTCCTCAGGGTAAGGGACCAGGGATAAGATGACCTGACACTTACATATATTAATATGATATCAGCATATC
Organism: Ictalurus furcatus; assembly: GCF_023375685.1. NCBI lineage: Eukaryota > Metazoa > Chordata > Actinopteri > Siluriformes > Ictaluridae > Ictalurus > Ictalurus furcatus. The sequence continues at coordinate 28,409,776 of NC_071255.1, read as the reverse complement.
CTTCAATATGAAATTTATTTTATTATTTATTTTATAATTTATATATTTATCATTTATATTATTTCATTGGCACTTATAATATGATATTAGTATATTTAAAGAGATATCAGTTTTACTGTGGAGATAGGTGCACAGTAATTATCATGCATTACTAAGGTAAAAGACAATACCTGGCAGCTTGTCCAGTTTTATCAAAATGTTATATTAGTTGTTTTTGCCATGTAATTATGTTTAATGTGGCAAGATTATTTTACTTACTTACTCTATTAACCAACAAAATCCCTATGTTTAATTATATAACTGCTATTTTTTGCTTGATATCAAGTAAACTTGGAAGTGTTTTGCTCTGTTATATTATATATACAGTATGTACTTGTTTTTTTGCTGCTGCTCCTCAAAATGATATATAATCTTCATCAAACCTGATTTGGATGATATGTAGAATGAGACTGACAAAATATATTCAGTCAGCCCACAATACTGTATACTACAGTGTATAGGGTGCTGTAGTTCATGTGAAAAGGGACAACTGTATGCGTACCAAATTTAATATGCATGTGCAATACATAACTTTATGCTAGTCTTCCCATTTTTATGAATGTATCTCAATAGGAGCCGCTATAAGTAAGGAATAAAACACACCAAGGTGTACTGCTATTTAATCGATGAAAGTGCAAAGTAATCTGTTTTGAAGACTTTTATGCGTCAGAAAACTTACAGCTTTACCTTGACTGTTATAAAGCTCTAACATTGAAGATTCCCTCTATAAAATCCAACTAAATTATTATTTACAAAAAACTTCACCAAATCAACACTTTTTAGCTCATCATGTGGATTGTCCTCTTTATAGGTCCCTATGTAAATTGTTCTAAAAAATACCATATTAGAATGATTGCGATGATATAAACCAGGCCTTGATTCTCACATACAAGACCTTGTCTGGATCAGCACCCCCCTACCTCAACACTCTCCTGAAGGTTTACGTCCCCCCCCCCCAATCTGTGATCGATTAGCGACCGACGCTTAGTAGTGCCTACTCAGCAAGGCATGAGGTCCCTTTCCAGAACCTTCACACTAACTGTCCCTCAGTGGTGGAATGAACTTCCAACCTCAATCCGGACCACAGAATCTGTCACTATCTTCAAAAAACAGCTAAACACCCACCTCTTCTGTGCGCACGTAACTAACCCTTAAAACGCCAACCCCAGGTTGTATTTCCTCATTTGTAAGTCACACTGGATAAAAGTGTCTGCTAAATGAATAAATGTAAATGTAACTGTAAACCAGAACCTTATCTCCTTGTGCTTCTTGCCTGGTTTCCCACTGAAGCTAAGCAGGGTTGAGCCTGGCCAGTACTTGGCTGGGAGCCGTCCTGCGGAAAGCTAAGGGTGCTGCTGGAAGTGGTATTAGTGAGGCCAGCAGGGGATGCTAACCCTGTGGTCTGTGTGGGGCCTAATACCCCAGTATAGTGACAGGGACACTATACTGTAAAAACAGCACTGTCTTTTGAATGACATTAAACCGAGGTCCTGACTCTCTGTGGTCATTAAAAATCCCAGGACACTTATCGTAAAAGAGTAGGGGTATAACCCCAGTGTCCTGGCGAAATTCCCCTATTGGCCCTTTTCTATCATGGCCCCCTAATGATCCCCATCTCTGAAGTGGCTACATCACTCTTTCCTCTCCACTAACAGCTGGTGTGTGGTGGGCGTACTGGCGCACTATGGCTTCCGTCACATCATCCAGGTAGATGCTACACACTAGTGGTTGTTTAGGAGACCCCCCCACCCCCCCCCCACCCCATACTATATAAAGCGTTTTGAGTGTCTAGAAAAGCGCTATATAAATGTAACTCTAACTAACTAACTAAACCTTGCACCCAGAAACTATTATAGTACTATTATACTGTGCTATAATACAGTATACTGTAAGTAGTACTATTACACTGCTCTTATAGATAATCAACACCTTCTGCCCAATCAGATTCAAGAATGCAACAGTGCTGTGATATAACATTAAAATATCGTTTTCTCATGAATATTTTTATAGCTGTTGTAATTATGCAATTATACCACTTTAAAGCAGGCGATTGACAGGATTAGCATTATCCTCCTTTGTCCTTATTACATATGTCTGTATGTAGGTGAGCTAAAGCAGGATGGGGTGTGTGTGAAGCTGTGGCAGTGTGACTGCATAGATGCACTTGGGCAAAGCTGGACCGCAGGCAGTCACCACCAAGTTGACTGCAACAACTGCAGCTGCGCAGATGGAGTTCTCTCCTGCACCAACCTCACCTGTGCAGGAAATAGAAGTTGCTCCTGGAGCTCGTGGTCCAGCTGGGCCTCCTGCAGTGTTACCTGTGGGGCAGGACAGAGAACACGCTTCAGGTGAGATGTTACAGAGCGAGAGTTGGGAGTGGAGTCTAATGAAGGAAAGATAAGATGAAGGAAAGCTGTATAACTTGCATAGATTAGAAGGTGGTGATGGACAGAGAGGGAATGGGGCAGATACTGAAAATGGATAGATGGACGAATGCTGAGAAATGCACTGTCATTCCAGGTCACTGATTCCTGAGACTCCAGATGATGACTGTCAGTTCGATGAAGTTCAACACAAGCCATGTGACCCAGGTCTTTGCCCACCGCTGTGTCTCCATGGCAACCAGTCGTTGTCTGTTGGTGACACATGGTTAGAAGGGGAATGTAAACAATGGTGAGTTTTAAACATCTGCCTACATTAATACATATAACTTGGTTTGCAGATTTTCCCAATTAGAATTTGATATGATGTGAATAATAATGTGTGTAATAATAGTACACAAGCATACTGTGTTATGTGCTATATGATACTAGTTGTTTTTGTATTTATGTTTTTGTATTCAGCACATGTATTCCTGAAGGAGAATACTGCCAGGATATTTACTGTCAAGGTAGGTACAGCCTGAAAAATAAATTAATAACTTAAAGGCATCTCAAAACCTGCATAACAAAATTCCCAGTTACATAAAAACCTGTAGTTCCACAATAATGACTAAAATAATAATCATGATTATTTTGCTCAATAATGAATTTACATGTTATTTATATATTTATCATAATTAAAAAAAAAAAAAAATCATCATTTTATATCAATTAAAAGCTTCTTCTTTTGCATAGTACATGAAAATCCTGAATTCTTTTTTAGTCACAGTAATTTAGTGTTAAATGTGTGTAAATATTAAATATAAACACAGTTAGATTTAAAATAAATAAATAAATATATGTCTTCCTTAGTCAAAGCCAACATACTCCTGATGCTCATAATGCTGTAAGTGCTATTTTTCCCCATTATTTTGTAAATAAGGATGCTAAGACAGCTTTTTATCTTCTCAGTGGATGGAGGCTGGACTCCATGGTCTGTCTGGTCTGACTGTTCTGTGACGTGTGGTCAAGGAAATCAGATCCGGACTCGGGCCTGTATCAACCCTCCACCACGAAACAATGGGACACACTGTCCTGGGGCAGAGAGAGAGACGCAGCACTGCCACATTGCTCCCTGTCTCGGTAATAAAGTCTTTTTTACATGTGCTGTATTGAACTCAGGACTGCTCACCTACAGTCAGCCTCTAATAGTATATTTTAATCCTTCCCACGCTAAGTTAATAAGAACACACTTTTTTATTTAGTTTGAAACTGTGTTACATTTTAATAATTAAAGACAGTTCTTATGAGTGGATTCATATTTTTGGAGCCCACTTTACATCTTGGCTTGATCTGGATGGTTATAAAGCTACATTCTGGCAATGTCTGTTATTAAAACTGCTATATGTATTTTTGTCATATTTTATGGTAACAAAGTGACTTCTGATGCTGAGTAATATCCTGATCACGTGCTTTTTTCTCAGATGACCTGTGTCCATGGTCCAGCTGGTCTTCGTGCTCACGGAGCTGTGGTGCAGGTGTGGTGTCCAGGCGTAGGCATTGTTTGTGTGAAGAGACAGGTGATCATGCCTGTCCCATTTCCACGGACACAAAAAGACAAAGTGAGGAGACTCGCCTGTGCTACAAGAGGCCTTGCCCAGGTGAGTTGGCACTGTGGCTGATGCCAAATATGGTGTTAAAGTACAACCAGAAGAAAGTAGTTCATACTGACAATGGGAAGGTCTCAAATAGATATCATAAAGCTTGCCTTGTGTTCATCCCAGTACACTTATTCATTCACAGTATACTCCTACTGAACAACCTTTTGACACACATAATTCTGTTTGACTTTACACTTCTACATTTGTATAGAGGATGAGTCTGGTTCCTCTCAAGGTTTCTTCCTCAGGTCATCTCAGGATGTTTTTCCTTGACACTGTCACCTCTGACTTGATTATTAGGGATCTAAATCTACATCCAGATTTCTGTAAAGCTGCTTAGTGGCAATGTCTATTGTTAAACCTGCTACAGAAATAAAATTGAATTGAATTGTATTAAACCACAAAATACAATTTTGTAACATTATATTGTTCATATACTGTATAAGGTTGCACTACCATTAAGCACTTTCTGGTAGTGCTAGATCGATCTATCTATCTATCTATCTATCTATCTATCTATCTACCTACCTATCTATCTATCCACCTACCTACCTACCCCCCCCCCCCACCATGAGTGATCACCACCATTTGTTCTGCTACAATTGGTGTGTGTGTGAATGGTTAATGTATTAATTAACTCGTAAAGGTAAAGTAAATCGAATATGCTCTATAAGAAAGAATATGAATTAAATGTGCATAATTTCATGTTTTTGCTGCATACACAAACATCACTGGATGGTGCTGGTTTACTTTCATAATTTACACTGATCCACAGCGACATCTAAGACTAAAACACCGGAAAATAATTGTATAGAACACTGGTTTTTAATGTCAATAGATAATAGCCTCTGCTAAATCAATAAATGTTATTGTATTAATTTCACACTTGTGGGCGAAGGAGCAGTTCCCTGGGCCCAACCCACCAGAGCATGTAGTAAAATTATTGGTGTTTATTTTTCATGCGTTTTTTTACATTCGATAAGGAGGATCAGTGAAATTAGTGATCCGGAACCATCCAATGATGTTTGTGTATGTAGCTGCATATGTTCATATTTGTTCATATTAATGTTCATATGTAAGTAAGTCTTAATACAGGTATTAGTGCATGATTATTCATGTACTGTCCTTGTAAAGTGTAACCATTTTTATTTTCACAGTTTTGTTGTGTTCAAAGCTACAGCTACACCTATTACAGACAATATTATATAAAGAAAAAAAAGAAGTGCTGTGTATAATGATAGCAAAAACCTTAGCCCAATTAACATGGAGGAGTTAGATCAGAAAGTCAACTGTCCAACCAGCTTCACAAACCTGAAACTATTGCTTTAATTGCTTGAGACATCCATTGCCAAGTAGTGAACAGAACGGAAGGGTTAAGTACAAATACGAGTTAATATCATTCCCATACCAATTTGAGCTAGCAAATGAATGTATTGTACCTAATGAATGTTGAACATGTTTAAGGTGGTAAATGGTAAATGGTCTGCACTTATATAACGCTTTTTTAACCTTAGCAGTTCCAAAGCGTTTTACACTGGTTCTCATTCACCTAACAATCATGTACTAACATGTACTTAAGGGGGTCGTTATTCACACATGAATTCATAAGACTCACGTCGTAGTTAAGGTTAGTGCTTCATTAGTTTGCAATTAGTACATGGCTTAACTCATCATTACTTCATATTTCAGTAAGTATTACCTCAGGTATTAGTGCATGATTTTTCATGTACTGTTATTGTAAAGTGTTACAATAAAAAAGGTCATTTTGCCACATAACACAGAAAAATTAAATATGGAACTACTCAAATTAAATCGTCATGGAGCGGGTTTTAAAAAAAAAAAAAATTTATTATTTTTTTTGTAGTACAGTGTAAGTTAAAAACAATAAGGAAAGGTGTTTAATGTATTATTATTATTATTATTATTATTATTATTATTATTATTATTGACGTGTTTATGCTCTCCTCTTTCTCTTTTTCACCCTGTCACAGACTGTCCCATGTCTGAGTGGAGCGAGTGGACAGTGTGTTCCTGTGTATCTCAGTGGCAGCAGCGCTATCGTGTGCCTCTGTCTTCGGCCACTAGGGGGCAGGATTGCATAGAGATTGAGAAGCAGAGCAGAGCCTGCAAACCTCAAGACTGCCAGGGTGAGCCTACTGCTGCGTGTGTGTGTGTGTGTGTGTGTGTGTGTGTGTGTGTGGTCCAAAGAAAAGTTAAGGTCACTAAAATTTTCCTGTTTTTTCAACTTTATATCTCACCTTATTGCCTATATGGAGAGATAGATATATCTAGTGTGTAACCTTTACTATCAAAAGTATTTGTCCTTCTCCTGTGTGGTGTGTGTGCCTTAGAATGTGTGGAACCGTTCCAACCGGACTGTGGTTCTCCATGTGAGAAGCAATGTGCATTGCAAGGGCAGTTGGATGCATGCGTGGGGCAGTCGGGGTGTACAGACGGCTGCTACTGCCCTCAGGTCAGCATAACCTTCTACACCTTATAAGTAAGAGGAACAGCCACAAGAGTCATTACATTGCCAAGCTGCCTCTTTAAATCTGCAAGATTTAAAGTGCTGACCTGCAAAAAGACTGTTTTTCTCAGTCTTTCTGAGTTTCTCAAAGGAAACACTCCAGAGTTTTTCTCGATCAGTTATATCTGTAGAATGTGTGCATCAAATATTTTGATGTGTGTTTCTGTAATGAGGGAGGGAAAAGCTCATTTACCTGAAAATCACTTATAAAGTCAGTCATTCAAGCAGTCACAGATATTTGTTAAGCTCTAAGGCTATAAGTTAAGCTCTAAATCTGTATCATTTGCCTTTTCATAAACTGAACTGTTTTGAACTGCTATGACTTAATTTGCTTTGGTTTTGAATTTACACTGCATGGTTGCATATTCATTCATTTATTCATCCATTCATTAGTTCGTTTGTTCATTCATTCGTTCATTCAATGTAAATAAAATCTCCATGGCAAAAAAGCGAATTTACTTGAACTAGAATTGAGCATGAGCCAATAGAAAAAAAGATGGTGGGTTGTGGTCTTCCACCTACTGACATGTTTAGAAGATGGCATAGCGCTTCTAATGATCAGCACAAAGTGACTTTATAGAAATCCAGAGATTTGGATACTAATGAATAAACCAGAGGTAACAGTGGGGGAAAAAACTCCTTGAGATGACATAAGGAAGAAACCTTGAGAGGAACCAGGGATTAAATTGATTACAGTATGTAGTAGGGCTGAAGGACTTGAGTCCAGGCTCCAGATGTTGTCTGTATTGACCTGGATTTTTCTCAGACTTATTGGCATTTGTACTTGGGCATTGGTTATTAAATATGGTTTTGGTTTCAAACAAGAGTTTATAAAAGATAATGTTCTTATTGTCTTTTGACAAGAAGTAATTCATTATTTTATAAAACAGCCTAATCATTGGCACAGTGCACTGGTACAAATTCTTGGCCTTGAAATAGTTGGGCCTTGACTCATTTGGATTCAATCTCGACTTGGCCTCGACCACCTTAATACTTGGCCGTGACTTGATCTGGTCTTGGACTTGATAGTGGTGGTCATGACAACAGCTCTAGTGTATAGCTGTATAGTTAAGGTAAAGAGTAAAGATGTCCCTATGTGTGTTTAAAGGATGTTCAATATGAGCACATTGTGAACAAGAGTCCTGGAAAATGCATATTTTCAATTTGATACATTTTTATTATGGAGTTCAACAACCACCCTTCAACAACTACTCCCTTTCTTTCCTCAGTAGAAATCACACACATAGTAGTTAGAGAGTAGGTTGAAAAATTGTGGAATATTTATTTTAACTGAAGTATATAACCTCACATTTTCAAAGATTATAAGGGTGGTGTCAGCCTGTCAACCCCACTGAGTTATTTTTACCATGACACATAGCAGGGAAATTATTGTAAACATAAAGAGTATTTTTCTAAGATTTATTATTTTGCTTGCTGGTATTAGCTTATTAAATCATCATCAAGCTTCTTCAGAACTCCATGTCCCTCTGGATGCCTACAGGATCTACTGCAACAGAATGGGACATGTGTGCCTGCAGGACAGTGTGGCTGTGTTCACCTCATCCAGCGGGACACAGGCTCACCTGTCCCTGTCACTATCCCACAGGGTGGAGTGCTCAATATAGGCTGCAGGACATGGTAAGACCATCCACACTCAGCTTTTACTTCACTTGTCCTTTAATTCAAAGGCTCAAGAGAAAAACGTGGAAGATTATATATTTGGACATTTTCCTGTATTTCAGTTTATGCCATAATGGGTCTTTGCAGTGTGATTCTCGAGAATGTGAAGGTATAAAAAATGAAATGTATTTTAAAATAATAAGGCTTGGACTTACTATGAATCTTTCAAGAGAAACGTTTGTTACTCACACACTTTATCATTCTTTTAGTGTCACTCAGTGAGTGGTCAGAGTGGACCCCCTGTTCTCCGTGTGTTCGTACCTCCTGTCTCCTCCACTCTGACTCTGCCATGAGTGATTGTGCAGATGTCAGTGCAGGTCTAGGAATGCTTGAAACAGCTCTGGTGTCAGTGCAGAGGCGCTACCGAACATGTCTGGATATGGACTCTGGGTTACCTGTCAGTGAGAGAGAGGGGGAGTGCTCCAAACCCCTGCAGGAGGAGAGGATCTGCCCCCAACCCGATGTCTGCATAGGTGATGATCATTCACAGTACTCATATTACTGAAATATCATGAGTGTCAACTTAAAGGAATACTCCAGCATTTCCCCGACCAACACATCTGCACCTTTCTTGTGATTATGGCGGACAAAAATTTCGTCTAGAGATGGCACAATACCACTTTTTCATTTCAGAAAACAATTCTGATACTGATAGATACCGATCAATGCCCAAAATCTTTGCTTCAAAATGATATAATCCCTATGTACTGTATATAGTTTTATCCAACTATCTTTCAAACACTGGACCCATACAATAAATGGCTGTTCTGGTTTTGTGGCATCCATGCAAATCCACACAACAACTCCCTCTGAGAAATTAATCCCATCTCTGAAGGAATGAAAGAAATGAAGGAAAATGCCTTTGACAACAGAATTCAGGAAACGTGTGGTAGTTTGGAGAAACCAGACTCACTGGATGTTACTGTGGCCAAAAAAAAAACATTTAAAACTAGTTTTGGGCCAAAATTGAGTTTTTCTGCCTATATTTTTATTTCTTTATCCTGCACTCATCATAAGTAAGCTTTTGATGAAGTAGGTTTTCTGTTTTTTTCTTTTCCTTTTTTTTGTTGGTGCAAAAAATTCTTTTTCAGATGAAAAGGGAGAATATACTAGAATGCTCCTTCTATTTGTGGCCCCAGTAGCAAAAGGAACCACAGTATAAATTGCTACAGTAATTTTGGCAAGATTTTACACAGTCTATTCACAAAGACAGACATGATAGGGAAAAATAATTTGACCTCATGTTAAAATTCTGTGTCAGGGGCTTATATGGAAAATATGCTTTGCCCTATGAGGGCATTACGATAAACTTTTAGACTCTCCATGCTTAACTGTGTGACATTGATGTGTTGTCATCTGCAGACCCATGTCAGTGGGGTGTGTGGGGGACGTGGAGTGTGTGTAAGGAGCCATGTAGTGGAGGATTCCGCCAGCGTGAGCGAACAGCCCTGGCAACAACCCCCGGACCACAATGTACAAGACGGCAGAGCCAATCACAGGCCTGCAACACTGGCCTCTGTCCAAGTACTGTATGCACATACACACACATACACACACGCATGCTGTACATGGTATGATAACAGGTGAAAGGGTGTGTGTACATTAATTTAATTGTGCATATGCGTTAACATACACACACAGATGCCAAACACCAAGGTTATTGTTCTATTGAACTGAAATGTGTATGATTTTACTGACTCTCCATGTCTGCTCTCAGGTGAGCGCTGTGAAGACAGAGGGCGGGTCTACGAGGTGTCCTGTGCCAATCAGTGTCCTCGTAGCTGTGCTGACCTTTGGGAGCATGTGCAGTGTCTGCAGGGAGTCTGTCACCCAGGTACAACCAACATGTCATTACAGTAACACTAAGAAAAGCTTACTTATTCACTGTGTTAAAAAGAAATTCAAAACATGTTGTACATTTCAGAACATGTTAAAAAGTAACAACATACACGTAAAGATTTTTTTTGTTACCCATACTGTAGTGAAGCTACAATTTCTAAATGGTAAATGGTCTGCACTTATATAGCGCTTTTATCCAAAGCACTTTACACTGGTTCTCATTCACCCATTCACACACACACTCACACACCAATGGTAGCAGAGCTGCCATGCAAGGCACTAACTTGCCATCGGGAGCAACGTGGTTGGTCAGTGTCTTGCCCAAGGACACTTCGGCATGTGGAGTCATGTGGGCCGGGAATCGAACCGCCAACCCTACGATTAGTGGACAACCCGTTCTACCGTCTGAACCACAGCCACCCCATTTTTATATGCTTTAATTATTTTTATTAATGTGTGTGCAGGTTGTAGGTGTCCTGATGGTTGGTTGCTGCAGGACAGGGAGTGTGTGAGAGTGTCAGCATGTCGCTGTGGGCTTCCTACAGAGAACAACACACTCGAGCTTACACCTGGACAGAATGTCACAGTCGAGTGTAACACCTGGTGAGAGCATACACATAGACATACACACAAATGGGTTTAAATGTGACATATTGTAATATTGTAATATTGTATTCCACTGTGAAGATGCTAGTAAACAATACTACTACAGAAGCTTGAGTATAAAATTAACCTAGCACCAAATTTTTTCATTACACATAAGTGCAACTTTGAATTTGAAACTAAAATGTTTAATGTTTAATGTTTTCAGTGTGTGTGTGAATGGGTCACTGGTGTGTACGGACCGAACCTGCCCCGTGTATGGCGCATGGGGTTCCTGGAGTGAGTGCTCGGTGTCATGTGGGACAGGACGAAGGACACGAACCCGTCCCTGCACACACACACCTGACGGCCCTAGCTGCGGAGAGACCATTCAGAGCCAAAACTGTACTCTGCTTGCATGTCCAGGTTTGCTTAAATATATAAAGAATGTAGTTGTCATGAGTTCTCACCCATCCAATTAAAAAAAAAAATCCACAGACTATCTTATGATTGCAGTAGTAGTGTATATAATGTATCAAATAAGGTCACATTTATATTTAAATATTTGATTTGTTACTGAATGGATAGGCCCTGTTGGTATTGGATACCTTTTTTTGCTTCAATAAGTAACATTATCATTTAAAAACTCTTAGATTTTGTTTTAATTTCCGAAACAACTTAGTATAAGATATACACAAAAACAGAAGAAATCAGGACACATACGTTTTCACAGCACTGTAGATGATTTGAACAATTTCATGTTGAGATTATGTAAACAAGCCAGCCATTTACTTATATCACGTTCATAGTTATTAAGTCATTCAGTGAAGGCCTTTTCATGATAGATTTACTTCATGAAAGATTTGACTAAGTGTTGAATTTTAGGCTGAAGTTCTGCTCTGATTCAGTGTTGTGTGCTGTTAGCTGACTGTGTGCTGAGTGAGTGGTCCTCCTGGAGTGAGTGCAGCGCCTCCTGTGGTGGAGGAGTGTCACTGCGCAGGAAGACTATTCTACAGAAGGCTGCGCCTGGAGGAAAGGCCTGCTCGACTCCTATCGAGCAGCACACTGCCTGCAACACCAACAGCTGCCTGCCTGGTGAGAAGAATATGCATACATTTATTCTCTCTAATAATGATGCACGACATACACACACACACAGACAGACATGTGCACATCATCATTATCATCACCATCATCGTCCCATGTTCCCTTGACTTACTGAGTCGTTAATTCATTTATTTATTAATTTATACATTCATTCATCTTCATTAATTATTTTATCCTGGTCAAGGTTGTGGTGGACCCGGAGCCTATCCCGGGAACACTGTGCATGATGCAGCATACACCTCGGATGGGACGCAAATCCATCACAGGGCTGAATTTGATATTTTAGATTAACTCTGGTCAATGTAACTTTTATTCATGTTCTTTTAAAGATGAGAAAGTCCTATAAAAAAATTTCAATACTTTCACCACAACTAGACAAACACACACACACATACACACACACACACATACACGCCTTGAAAATGAGATTCTAATACTTGTTGTAGATGCTTACAGTATGTTTAAGCTTATATTTCTTCTGAGCTGCATAAAAGACAGCCTTACTAATCTCATATTTATAACGGGCCTGCTTCATTTTTATGGAAGCTTGCATCACCGGAGAATAGTGCCATTCTAGTAGATGTCAAGATCTCTCCTTAAAGGTAAATCATAGCGTTCAGATAAAAATTGGGTTGGCAGCTTTTCAGAAAGGAAATCTGTTATCAGTGACACTATATTCTTCCAACAAGACCATTAAATACAAATTATAATAGTGGTAGAGTGTGAAAAGATTCCTGAGTAGATCTGAGTAGAAATGGACTTAAACAGGTAACTTAGCCACAATCTTGGCTTACTAGTATACACACTACCTCTGACGTTCGGCTTAGTCTGCTAATTTATATTTCATGAGCCTGTTTCTGATTTACAATCATGGGTCAGCCTTTGATAACCCTATTCGCCTGTGTGTTTGACCTTCCTGACTGTAGAAAAGCCCCAATAAAGTGATTTTTATCCAGTGCTCTATCTCATATCTTAGACAAATTAGGTCTTCAGCTCCTGTCATCTTCATAAATTGTAGTGGAGTCTAACAGACCCTGATTTGACAAGCCAATTTTAAAGCTGTATGATAAAAAATGAATGTTTTCTCAAGAGTAATAGGGGGAGTGCTGCTGGTGCAATATTCATAAAAATGACTCAGCACAAAATGTAAACTTAAATCTTTAGCTGTCATTACATTACGTTAAAATTATAGCTGCCAGTTTTCTTATCTAAATAAGATAGCCAGTGGGTAATCCCAATCAAAGGTTTTTAAGCACACAATTTGTATTAATAATATTTTTATTCCCCCCTCTTCTCTCTCTTCTTCTTTGCTATGTGTTAGAGTGTCCTCCGGGTCAGGTGTTCAGTCTATGTGCAGGTTCATGTCCGTTTTCCTGTCAAGATCTGTGGCCTGAGAGCCAGTGTGTGTCGGGATCCTGCAACCCAGGCTGCTCCTGCCCCCCTGCCATGGTGAGAACAGCCTTGTATCAAAAATAAATGCCTCATTACAGCTTTTTACTCAACGCAAATGTATGTAGAACAGCTAATGAAAAAAATGCAATGGAACAGCTTCATACTCAACTCAAAAGCCTTAGAATGGTTTTATACTAATCCCAAATGACTTGGAACAGCTTTATAGTCAACCCACCTACCAAAGAACAGCTCCATACTCAACCCAAATCTCTTGGAACAGCTTTGTACTAAACCCAAATGCACTGGAACAGGTCTATACTAAACCTGAATGCCTTGGAACTGCACTGTATTGTAAGGCTAAATATAAAGGTTTAATAACTTAGCCCACTGCTTTCCTATAACCAAAGACGGAAATAGGTGCAGCCAATGGTTGAATGCATGTTTTAATTTATGTTTTAAATATCTGACTCCAATACATTCAATTATTTCCATTTAATAATACCTGTTAAATTATTTGTCTGACTCCACAGAATAATCTTCTAGTTAGTGCAAGAAGTGTAATATCTCAGTGTTGTAATACTTTTTACTCTAAAACAGCTTCAACCCTTCATTAAAATGACATTCCTACATCAGAGGCTTTTATATGGCCTATAATTTACATTTACTTTTACATTTATTCATTTAGCAGACGATTTTATCCAAAGCGACTTACAAATGAGGACATAATAAACAATTATTTTGTTAGCTCAGAGGTTTCTATCGACGTGCAAGCGTAGGCCTTTCCAAATGTCCTTATCAGAGGTTTTGTTTAAACTTGCAAGTATTAGCCTTTTATATTAGGTTGTCAGGGGTCGATTTCATATGTGTCTAACATACTAAAACTTTAGCTTAGGGAACTATTTCTAGTAACCATACATAACATATACATCATGTACTCTTAATGGATCATACTTTCTTTCAAAAGAACTACTGAGCATTTAAAGATACAATAACAAATTTATGATACGAAGTCACAAATGAACAATATACAGAAAATATAATATACAGAATATACCGAATATATATTATATATATTCGATATACAGAATAGAAACAAAGAGAAGTTACAAAGTGATGGTCAGCATCACAGACATAGGAAAAAGCATCTCTGATAATAAAAGACCCTGATGGTAAAGGCCCTTGATGGCAAAAAGCCCTTGGTGGTCAAGCCATACTGTATTTTACAAAGCATACTCTTTTATAACCCTGAGCTTCTTTGAAGTGAACAATGACCAGGATACCAAATGGAAGAGACACAATATGTTTAATGGCAGGATGGACCCCAAGCTGATTAGCTCACCCTAAGGAACTGAAAGTTAATTAAGAGTACGTTTATACGACAACGATATACTAAAAACAGAAACGCTGTTCCTTTGCATTTTTGAAAAGTTTCGTGTACAGACAGCAACGTTGTCAAAATGATTCCCGTTTACACGGATCCGTGAAAACGACTAAAAGCATTTACATCAACATGTCCACCATATTGATTCGGGCTAGACTGTCCTATAAACCAATACAAGTAAACTGGGGAGCTGTGGTTTTACTGGATAAAAAGCACAATAACCTTTATATTTTTCAAACGATTTCAATGGTTTATGATCTACGTGGAGTACAAATATAGTTCTGTCTCCAGTTACTTAGAATCTTGATCGTTAGACTTGGAAAATGATTAATTGTCATAAGGAGTGAAAACTCACGCTTGTCAAGCATAGATTCAGCTTATTTTTCTTGGTTAATAAATGCTGAGACGTCCCTAATGTAAATGTAATTTAATGTTCATGAAATGTGCATAAATTATTTTTCATTGTGGAAATAGATTTTTTTGTCTTCAACCCCATCTTTTAGCTTTTCTTGTGCTCCAGGTCAGAATTCTGTTAACAAAGCTCGTTCATTTTTAAATACTGAAAAAACCCGAAATAGTGCAAACAGTGAGACACTGGCAGTCAGTCTGCTTCTATATTTTATTAGCAATAAAAGGATGCAGATTTACTCCAAAACAGACAATTACAAAGATAAATATAAGATTTTGAATACCCTTTGTTGGTGTAGATGTGGGTTAATCCCGTGGTGTATGTAACAAATGCGTCTCCGCTGGTCGTGGTAGTGATGCAGTGAATCTACTTTGCTGGAGAAGCGTCGATAAACTCAAAATCTTCAGCAGCCCGAACACATTCCTGTAGTTTTGAATGTCTCGCGTGTTGTTTTGAAGTACTCGTGTGCACGCCTATATACTGAACACGTAATAATACGCGTGCGCATGACATCATTGTTTTCACAGATTCTCGTTTTTGTACGTTTACACTGAGACGATAACGATATCGTTTTCAAAAACTTGCACTTTGATACCCGTTTTCAAAAGTCTGTGTTTTTAGCCAAAACACATAAAACACTTTCCGTGTTCAGTTGAAAACATCGAGTAAACGGCCCCTGATTTCCTGAGAATGAGTCGGTGGGAACAAAAGGCAAATGGTCTCCCATGCAGACCAGGTGGTGCCAGTATGTAAATGCATGTGTGAGTGTAGGTGTGAATTTGTGTGGGAAGAAAGAATATTGCAACATATACTGTAAATGCTGTTTCCTAAAGCTATATGATCTTTATGATAGGTCATAGTGCTGGGCGATAAAACAAATTTATCGTGAATAAAAAAATCCATGATATCAATGATAATCTGTTGAGTAATTATCGATGTTTAGCCTATATTCTAGCTTTAGCCGAACATCAACGGAACCTTTCTTCTGTGTCATCATGGGCCAGATGACATCATCTTATCAATGGAAACGCATTTAGTGGTTCTCCTGCAAGCAAGCATACTCAACCAGAATGCCTCAGAAGAGTTGGCACTCAAACAAAATGCCTTGGAACAGCTCTATACCTAACCCAAATCTCTAGGAGAGCTTAATACTAAATACTAAATTCCTTGGCTCTATATTAAACCTGAATACCTTGGAACAGCTCTAGACTCATCTTAAATGTAATGGAACAGCTTTATGCTCAAATAAAATGCCTCAGAAAATTTCTATACTCAATCGAAATGCCTCTAATGCCTTGGAAGAGCCTTATACTCAACCTAATTGCCTTGAAACACATTTTTACCCCAAACCTTGACACTCAACCCCATAGCTTAATACGCTAGCTCAATGCTTTAATTCTCAACCCAAATACCAGGAAACAGCTATATACTCAACCAAAACACCTGAGAAGTCATATTCGCAGCCCCAAACTCAACTATTTCTACCAGCTTACAGTTTCAATGCCCTATTTATTCTTAGTTTTTCTTTGTGTATAACAGATACATTAACAAATGTCACTACACACACTCCAATGCTCACGCAATACAGAAACTGTAGAATGCATTTCACAAAAAAACATGATATCTTTTCAACAATATGAGTATAATCAGACACCCACCAAATGACCGATAAATACAGAAAGGCTATTTCACACCAACAGCCTTGTTTCGAGATAAACATACTGTAGTAGAAACACATTAGTCTGCAAATAACTGTGGTGTTCTTTGCTCCCAGATTATGCTTAATGGATCATGCATGCCCTACTCTGAGTGCCCTTGTTCCCCACTGTCTCTGCCATTGGGGTTGGCCAATGTCACACTGGACCCCCTGCAGGAAGAGTTTCCCCCTGGAACCATTATACCACATCTCTGCAATGCCTGGTAATGATTCTCACTCAGTCACCCTAGCTTGTTTTCATTTCTTTTCCCATTGAGATAGAGAATATTTCTGAGAGCTTATCGATTGTGAATATGTGCGATATGTCATGTGGGCACTAAGAGGACGTTGAGGGAGATGGGGTGAAAATGGATCAGTGTATAGACTTTATATCAGATCGTAAATGATTTTTGCACTCACACACCGAGCTGGGTTATGACAGGCTTGATAGAAAAAGAGAGGCATATGATGGCAGTTTAAAATGATTGCCACTCTCAGTCAACAGTCTGCTGATTAGAGTGGTTGCTTTGGTATAATGGATTTGTTGGGGGATATGGGCCATTATACTGGAGCACACAAACAAAACATCTGCAGTGGTAGATTGATGTATGCATCTAATTCTTTTTTGTGTGTGTGCTGTCTACCTTTTGTGCATAAAGTGAATGTGAAAATGGAGTATTCAACTGTACGGAGGAGTCATGTAATGGTGAGTGTCATTAGCTGGTCTCTTTAATGCATTTTACTATTATAGCTAGGCAGAAAGCTCCAACACATGTAGCACTTGCTTATTGAAGAAAATCACTGTAAAGTGTGGCTGTGCATATTAGGGATGTAACCGAATACAAATTCATTCAGAATGAACAGATAATTTCACACCGTGTGATGCAATAAAAGTCACATGACCAGGAGGTATTTACTTTGATGCGGACATATATGAAGCTTGCAGTACAAACAAAGACCATGTTCATTAAAGTGCATTTACAGAATTCATTGATTCATCCTTAGTAACTGCCTGGTTAGGGCCACTGTATATACTGAATTATATACACTATATAACTAAATTACCATGCTGACATTTCTGCCTCTGTTGTTGTTGTTGTTGTTGTTTTCAAGTGATTCCAGGTGCATAGTGGTAGTGTTCATATTTAACAAATTTAAAAACAAACAAATAAACAAACAAAAAACCCTTCTGGTTTAGGCCACACCCACTTCTGGTTTGAATCCAAATATAAATACAGATATGTATATGGATTGGAGCACTAAAGAGATACAGATTGCACTACACCCTTGATACCTATGCCATGGCACTACTGTCATTCACAAGCCTGTGTTTTCACCGCTAGTCTTGCTAGTTGTAGTGATTTCTGAGTGGCATTTAAATGTTTTCATCTATACAGTAATTACTGAGAAAAACTGTAACCCTACAATCACATGAGCAAGTGACAGACTATCATTGATCTCCTGTGACATGGAGCAATGATTCTGATTCTGGAGATATTTCACTTGAGGTTTTCTCAATTTTATGCAAATACACTATGATGGGTAAATGAGTGTCAGTAAATTCCTCAAACAATTCTTATCGTGCCTCTACTCACACAAAATTAATTAAGTCCTGCGCTAGTTCCCATTCCACAGGGTTTGGCATGCAGAAGCCGAGAAAAGCATGCAGCTTAATCCTTATTCTCAGATTTGAACAGTATCACAAAAACATTTAAACAAAAGTAACATCAGGATGCAGTTATAGAGTAGAGTGTGTACTGGGTAAAAGCAACAACAGCAGTTTTCTACAAACACAGACAAGAGAAATCTAGAAAGACACAAGCAACTTGCTATTGTGAAGGCTCAGAATTGCTTTACAGAATATAAAATACTCACAGCACATAGTTATACATATGCTGGTTATACTGATGCAGGTGTGTCTGTTTTAGTGGATTGTGAATGGAGCAGCTGGTCTGAGTGGAGTACGTGTTCAGTGTCGTGTGGCTCTGGAGTGCAGATTTCTAGTCGCTCTGTAGTGCAGCCTAGGCAGTATGGAGGACATGAGTGTGAAGGCCCCAGGCACAGGAGCAGAGTGTGTACAGGACCTGACTGTGGTAAGAATCTTAACACCACATTCAGAGCAATCATGTAAGACTTTAGGGTTAAAATTGGCGCATTCTAGAATTAGGTGTGTATGTGTTGTCTATGCCAGGGGTTCCCAAACTTTTCCAGGGCAAGGCCCCCCAAATGGCATTAACATTTGACCGAGGCACCCTTTTGCAAGATGTCTTTAAAACACATTAAAATACAGACTTCTGAATATATCCCCCTTTTTTTTTATTAATAATAGCATCTTACATCTTTACATTACATTACATTAGGAATGGATTATGTGTGTGTGTGGTTGTCTGAGATTGAGAAAGAGAAAACATACTAGTGGGAGGGATGGGCACACCAAATTGTTGAGGCCCCCCGGGCACCCCCTGGCGGCCCCCGAGGGGGCCACGGCCCCCACTTTGAAAACCACTGGTCTATGCATCAACTATATTTTGATTATACCACTGTGTATGTGGAACTGTTTATTAAGATGTGTTTCTTCTGCTGTAGCGTGTCCAGAGGGAGAGCGCTGGAGACGGAGCACGTCTGAGTCAGAGCGTGTGTGTGATAGAGGGTGTGTGGACATGTACAGCACTGAACCGCTGAACTGCACTGAAGTGAGCAGGCTCTCAGAGGGCTGCGTGTGTGAGGATGGGCGCTATCGTGACGCAGAGGGCCGATGTGTGATTCCTGCTCTCTGTCAGTGTGAGGGGGAGGACGGCATACTGCGAGAGGTGTATACACAAACACACACGCTCTCATGGCAAACCAAAACAAATGCTTATACACTCATACACATTAGCAAACATGCATGACATAGTCTTACAGTTAGTGGTTTAAAGCCATCATTCACTCCCCCAAACAGTCATACACCCTGGAGCAATGCACAGAACCATCCATCAAGAAAACTACAACTTACCTTTTATGCTATAATTGTATTGCCAGTTACTTAGTATATTTATCTTTCAAGGGGTCCCATTATTGGATCTGATGGATAAGTCTCCAGTGCATCTCTTAATTAAATGTATTAATAATGCATAAAATCTCAAGCTCAGAACAGCAATATACAGTATGTTTTATGGGTAGGACTTAATTAAACCAGAAATATATATTAAAACTTCTGCATTATTCTGTGTATAATGTGGCATGTGTGTGTGTGTGTGTATGTGTGTGTGTGTGTATTCCAGCCTGGCTCTGAGTGGGAAGAAGCGTGCCAAACTTGTCACTGTATAAATGGCCTAAAGCAGTGTAAAGCCAGCTGCCCTCCACTTCTGTGTGATGAGGTGAGAAATCCACAGGGCTCGCTACAGATAATTATTCACCTGTAACATCCTCCAGATTTATTAGAAAACTTTTTTTTTTAATTCTCCTCTACACAACTTTTATTTTATTAGTGGCATACTATGCAGCTTTGCACAATTTGCACAAAAAAAATGCAACAATTGTAAACCTTACTGTAGGCATTGCATCAGAAAGTGTCCTGAGTGTGAAAGGAGTCCCCAGAGAGCAGCAGATGCTGCTGGTCAGAGTGACTCTGTCCAGTCTACTGCTCTGGTCACACAGTGGATCCTAGATGGCATTTCTTCTGTCACCCCACACCGCATTCAGAGAGGAAGCACATGTCCTGCTCTCCCCAGGGCTCAGCACCTCCACTGTGCTGCTCTAAACACACGCTCACAGCTTGAACGTAAAATAAAATATTTCGTCTGTATTAGGAATAATTCTGGGGTTGTATTTTGAAAAGGTCTTACAAGTGAACATTCCTAGAATAGGAACTTTTCCTCTTTAAATCTATTTACAAACTTGAAATTTTAACAAAAGAAACCTCTTTTTAAGAATCCATAATCCTTTCTTAGGGACTGAAAGGACATTCTCTTATATCATGTACTCTCTTATATTATGAACTGCTATCAAATACCTATGATGAATGTATACATTTAATTACCTCTTTGAATAAGCTGATCACCTGCCATCTTTATTACAGTAGACTTATTTTGTAGTATGACCCTGGGTGCTGCGTGTTTTGTCTAAATCTGTCTGGCCCCTGCACCAGTAGAAACTGTCAATGCACTGCTTCTTATCAATGTCTAGAAATACTCTTGGTTTGCATGAATAAACTCGGATGTCTACTTGAGCATGCATGTGTTAGTGTGTGTTCATTTGGGCTCCCCAGATCAACCTGAAGCGCTCTGAGGAGAACCACACTTTCTAAGCACAGAGCTAAAAGTTAATAGAAGTAATTGTAGAACAGGCTGGAAGGCATGACGGAAGATCTGAAAGGCATAAGCTGAGATTCCTGAGATACATGGAAATCTAACAGGGACTTAACGTTAACTAATTAGCAAATTCCCTGAATAATTCATCACTCTGTCATTTGCTTATTTAGTGTTGAGAATATGTGATGTAAAATTCAACTGTACGTGTACAAATCCTGGATGATGTCGTGTATCTTCTGGAAACTGCTGTCCACTGCTATGGATGAGGGCAATTTAAATGAATGTCTTTTGACAGTAATTGGTTGAATTGCATGCTAAACTGCTAAACATTGCCAAAAAGAAGACAATGAAAATGTCACTGATTTTGTATGTTAAAGCAAAAATCCAAATAACCAGGATATTTGTGACAAATGCTAGTCTAAGCATAGCACATCATGGATTAAGTAGAGGATAGTACTTAGTTTTATTTAAATTTATTGGGGTCACGGTGCTTTAGTGGTTAGCAGGTTTGCCTTGCACCTCCAGGGTCAGGGGTTTAAATCCCACCTCCGCCATGTGTGCATGGAGCTTGAATGTTCTCCCCATGCTTTGGGGGTTCCCTCCCCCAGTCCAAAGACATGTGCTGTATGTTGTAGTGGCATTTCCAAATTGTCTGTAGAGTGTGAATTTGTGTGTGACTGTGCCCTGTGACAGGTTGTCATCTTGCTCATGGTATCCCCCACCTTGTGTCCCGAGAGCATTTATTTAAGCAACCCTCTTGCATAGCATACTATTTTTTTAAAAATCAAGATTTTCTCGAAACTCAATTAACTTTGAGCTTACAGTCATAAGAATTTTTTTGTGAATATGGTCCTTCACAAAATGTTCCCAAAATTCCCAAAAAGCATTGGTGTCATTTACTTCATCATTTTACTGTGCACTATTTAAAATTGTTTGCTTTTTACTGCTTTCCTATTTGAGTCTCCAGATCATCATGTCATTAAGCGTAAAATATTTTTGTGGACCTTTAACCTCACTCCTGATCTCATACATACATACACCTCCCCTAAAGGCAAAGTTGTAACAGGGTGCAGTGGGAGTTGGAGTGCAACAGCTGTCGCTGCCTGATGGCTCATCCTGCTGCTGTGGTCCATCCCTGGAGAGATGAATCGTAAATAAGTGTGTGTTATTCTGAGTTTCTTATTGCTGACTCTGCCCCTTTGCACTGTTTTCCCCTCTGCTGTGCCCAGGGTGAAGTCAAAGTGCTGGAGGATGGACAGTGCTGCCCTGTCTGCATGAAAGAGTACACAGGTAGAAATTGCCAAAGTCTTACATCAACTTAGACATACACTGCTATTAGTGCTACTCTCTGGCCTCTGTGGAATTGCTGAGCTTTGTCAGCGATTCCTGAGGATCCATGTGCAACGGATGACAATTTTGTTGCACACTATTAACTCTGGTGTGTGTATAAAGGATTGTCAGACCTCATCTGCTGTTCCCTGGATTTGAACTGGAATGAATTGGACGACTCAACAGAAAAGTTTTAAGTGCCAGAAGTCATCGTGTCAGCAGATTTTTTTTTTCTTTTCTGAAAACTAGCTAATGCAATCCCAGAATATGGACACTGATGTTTGGTTGACACAAATAAGAAAAATGATTATTATTAATGCTCTGAACTATTCTTAGCAGGAGTTCAATTACCCCCAACACCATCGGAATATGTACAGATTTCAATCAAGTATTGAAAGTAACCTTTAATCAGACTGACATTTCTATGTCTCCTTCTTTCTGTTTTGTTCTTTCTCTCTGTTCTCTCCCTGTAGACGATCCACTCTCTCAGTGTCACCGTCACACTGAGATCAGGAACATCACCAAGGGCGATTGCCACCTGGTCAATGTGGAGGTCAGCTTCTGCAGGGGGCGCTGTTTGTCTGGAACGGATGTCATTCTTGAGGTACAAAAACACACTCTGTTATGCAAATAACTGGTCTGGTACTGCTTGGTGTCTAATTGACATACCAATAGCAGAAACTCTAGTATTTGGTTTACTACAGTGTTTCTAAAAACTAGTCCAAGGATGCCAGATGGTCCACATGTTTAATCTCTTTCAGCTCCTAACACACCTGTACCAGGTGTTTGGTGTATCTTGATTGCTTGGTTTTGGTGAAAGAGAGCAAATTATGGACAAGTTTTGGGATACACTAGTGTGCTACCATGTACTGGAATGATCATAGGAGGCACCATATAGAGCTGATTAGGTGATGCATTTGTATTGGTAGACCTACGGGATGTTACACATGGCCAGACAAGAAATAAACTCAAGATATCATATCTTATAGGCTCAAACTAAAGATTTCAAATAAAGTTTTGTCCTAAATAATCCATCAGTCATCTAATCTAATCTAATGATTCTGACTCTCTGAACCTGGGTTTTTATATAATTTCTAGTGATCAAAAAAATCACTTTTTATGTCATTTTTATGCATGATGTAAAGATTGTATTTTCACACAAAATAGTCATTAATAGTTACTATTAATAACTACATTTATAGTATACTATATGAAATATATTAATAGTTATTATTTTACACTTAACCCTCTTTTCTGAAGACTTCCCTGTTGATAGACAGATGGATATATCACTTTATTGATAATATAAAGAAATTCACATAGAAATTCCACTGTAGAGGAAACATTAAAGTTACAGCTTTAACTCTGACTGTTACTAAGAGCTGACAATGGAGACTCCTTCCATAAATGCTAGTTTATTTATGTTGCGCGTCTGCCAAACACGTCCCTGTGTGAGTTGCTACTACAGAATTTACAACGTATTGGAATGATATGCTAATATCAACCTGTGATTTGCCCTTCAGCCAGAACTACTATCAGAGCCACACTACACAAATTAATAAAGCCACTTTTTAACCAATCAGAATTGAGAATGTAACAGTGCTGTGGTATAAGTAATAAATATTACACCATATTATTACAGTGTCATGGTTTAGTAGCTCCATATACTGGATGTGGTACCATAAAATCTTGCCATTTTCATGGTTCATAACCTGAAAATCACAAATAACCACTGTGATATTATATCTTAGTAAAACCAGACTACTTAAAGAAGAGCTACAGCAGCAGGAAGGCCATAATATTAGGAGTTCTGTTTCTGGATCATTTTTTTTTGACCACATAGTGACTAGGGCCAATAAAGTCAGTGGGACACCTGGTCTAAAATCAGCTGTCCCCCTGAGGGATGCTTTGTGAATACAGACCTAGATCTCCATGTGTGGGATCAAAAATCAACACTGACTCACATCATGAATCTGATTTGCTATTGCAAGGTTTCTTCGAGTCAACCATCTAATCTGAGCGATTCTATCTTTGTGTCTCTGTTTGCTGCGACTGTTAAAAATATGTTTCAGCTCGGAAAGTCTCTCAAGTTACCATGGAGACGAGAAGCAGAGCACTTGCAGCCATATAGATCCCTTGTTTGTTAGTTTTAACACCAAAAGCACATCTTGTTCCACTGTTTTCCCCCATCCAGGGGGACAGTCGCAGGATTGTCAATTGAATCCTTGTGCCACTGTGCCTGAAAACATACAGTAATTCATCCTGAGCATTACTATAAATTACACCACCCTCTTTGTCAAGCAGAGAGCAGCTCATTCTTAGGGAAGTAATTGTGCCATGAATCTAATATTTGGATTGTTGGTGGTTGGGGTTTTGTCCTTTCATATTTCTTTCTTCCACCTCCTGTCGTCTGTCATTTCCAGTGCTTTTCTCCCTGCCTTTTGTCTTCACCCCTCACCTTTACATGCTGTCCTTCCTTCTTTTTTATTGGATTATCTGTTTTTGATTCACTTTCCCTCTGTGTGTGTGTGTGTGTCAGGAGCCCTACCTACAAGCTGTGTGTGACTGCTGCAGTTACAGGCTGGACCCCCAGACTCCTGTGCGCTTTCTCAACCTACACTGTTCTAGTGGAGAAAGCGAGCCCGTGGTGCTACCCGTCATACAGAGTTGCGAGTGTACCAGTTGTCAGGGTGGGTACATGCGCAATGTGTGCAATGTAATCACACATACACTAAGCCATGGCTTTGGGGTGTTCGAAGCTCAGTGGTTAAAACATTGTATTTCTGATAGTAAGGTTGTGAGTTCAAATCCCAGCACTACCAAGCTGCCACTGCTGGGCCCTTGAGCAAGGCCCTTAACCCTCAGTGGCTCAGTTGTATAAATAAGATCAGTGTAAGTTGCTCTGGATAAGGGTGTCTGCCAAATGCCATAAATGTAAAACAACTATGTGCAGACAAATACACACCAGAGTGATGGCATGAGAACTATGTCAGCTAACTACAAAGATACAGATTTTCTATAGAAACAGCATTTGCACAAGATGCTTGAAATGTTTAAAGCTTTTGAAACGTTTCTACTAGTGGAAAACCTAAAATCTTTGTGTTCTAGCTGACATTGTATGATGTACTTTGGTGAACATTTGCTGTGTAGTCCTTGAAAGCAAAAAACTGAAAGAAAAAAAAAACTCCTGAAAGGTCATAATTTATTTTCAGGAGTATATATGCTCTGAACCCTGTAAATAATCTGTTAAGTCTTTTTTTTTTTAGACTTTTAGTAATATCTGCCAAAGTTTTCCTCACAATCCATTTATTTCATATTATTTATTTATTTCATTTTTCTGACAATTTGATCCAAAGCAACTCACCATTAAGGTCCTTATTTAAGGAAACAAATGATGGTAAACTAAGTCCTTTATCACTGCCCTTTTAGCGCCTATCAAAAATATCTACTCAGAAGAAAACATTTTGGTCACTGTAACATGCCACAAAAGATATGGAACAGTAATATCCAACCAATCAGGACAATATGGCGTCTCTATTTGTCTATCAATCATGTTGTCTGTCAATTCAGAAAGCTTATCATCTTGCTTTGGCATTCAGGAATTTTAAAACATCTAGCTTCAACTAACTTCCATCAAAATCACTGACTTTACCTTCACATTATTCATGCCATAATTCCTACATACATACATTTACTGGGGTGCAGTGGTAGACAAATCATGCATTTATTATTTTAGCGGCTGTGGCTCAGGTGGTAGAACGGGTTGTCCACCGATCGTAGGGTTGGTGGTTCGATTCCTGGCCCACGTTACTCCACATGCTGAAGTGTCCTTGGGCAAGACACTGAACCCAAGTTGCTCCTGATGGCAAGCTAGCACCTTGCATGGCAGCTCTGCTACCATTGGTGTGTGTGTGTGTGTGTGTGTGTGTGTGTGTGTGTGTGTGTGTGAATGAGAACCAGTGTAAAGCGCTTTCTTAAAAAAGCACTATATAAGTGCAGACCAGACCATTTATTATCTAGTCTATCAGGCAAGTGGAAGCTCCAATATGCTGCCCAGTAACCTTTGTTGCCTCAAAACCTATTTGACATGGTTAAAACGCTCATGTAATGTAATTACATGCTGCAAGTTACTTAGTTAAGTGGTTGGATCATGTAACACATCATGTGTTTGCACCCATGACAAAAAGTCAGCAAGTCGTTGGCGAATATTTCAGCTTTGAGCTGCAGTTTTCTCTCCCCGTATCGCATATAAAAGATATTATTAGAGTCTAGTTAATGCCTTTCTTTTATCTCAATACATTTAACCTTGAGGTATGGGGCTTGCAGGAAAGTTATATGATGGCTTTGTGTTTGACTTTACATTTATCAGTATTTCCACATAGATGAGTTCCTGATTCTGAAAACAATTGTCTGTTATCCGTGCATAATAATTAATCTGCCTTGTCAAAACTGTTATTTTGTCAGCCAGATAGAGCTTTGGTTGATGTATGTAGTGCAGCAGGTGGTGGGGATTGGAAAGAGTAGTGTTGAGTAACACTATGAATAATGCTAATTGCAGCATCAGTGTGTATCACGTCACCCTGAATCCACAGAGTTTAAACTATTCTGTATACCAAAAGACAAAATTTGCAAAAGTCTATAAAGATTAAACTTTTTTTTATGTTTCTGGTTGTTGAAAATACTTGTCCACTGGCAACTAAGAATAAAAAAAACTAAAGCTAAAAAACTAAGCTAAAACTAAGCTAAAAACCTAAAAGCCCTTCTTATGGGTGCGTGGGCTAATGATTTGTCCA